>NC_081409.1:148880475-149177975 GCF_030272615.1 Cryptomeria japonica | reverse complement strand
TGTTATGATTGTGTGCTTTTGTGTTTTTCTTCTTGCAATAAATGGTTGTTCAAATTAAGAAATTTATTAACTATTATTCACCCCCCGCTCTCAGTACTCTTGTGCGTTCAAAAATTGGTATTAGAGCAAGGTTCCTTTGTACAACCTAATAGTTGAGGTAGATTTTGGAGTAGAACACATGAGATCAAATGTACTACCTAATCCTCTAGAAGATAGTAGAGAAATGTTTGAATTTAATGGAGATGATTGTGAAGTTGATTATGAAAGAGAACTTCTATCTACACTAGAAGACCTATATGTACGAAGAAAAGAAAATGGAGAACTAAGGATAAAACTCAAAGAGTCAAAAGAAACAATCACTAGATTGAAATTTTGAGTTAAAGAAGGAAAGAGAATCGAAGATTGCCTAAACACTAAGTTCAATGACAAATGAGTTAAATCTACAAAGATTGAAGAAGAAGAAGTTGTCTCTCTAAGGAAAGAGATGAAGAAAGAAAAGGGTCAGATTGATAAGGGCCTAAAACTCAAGAAAGAAATGATATCCTTGATGAAATAATCAATAGCCAAAAATCCCAAAAGGATAAGGGTGGTATTGGATTTAAAAAGGGTCAAAACTCAAAGTCAAATATTTCTAAAAAACTGTTGGGATAAATAGGAATGAAGTGTGTGCAAAGGACTCTAAGGAGTCTAAAGATGAAAAGAATACGTTGAATAAGAATCACAAAATGATCAACAATCAGATGAAGGGCTTCAATAAATCCTTCCCTAGGCAAGTTGTTTCTTCCATGTACTCTCAATCATTTCATGGTTCTTGTTATTTTTTCAATAAGTTTGGCCATAAGGCTATTGATTACAGAATTAAAGAAAGAAGAAATGAGCACATAAGAAAGAATTATTTCATGCCTCCAAGACATAATGCTATGACTTCAAATTCCTTCCATGGATACTACTATGCATACAATAAGTTTTCACCTTAGGCATTAGATTACATAACTAAGGTGAGGAGAAACAAATTTGGTCTAGACTACAATACTATTTGCTACAAATGCAATAGCCTTGGAAATAAAGCAACTTTTTGAAGTAGTGGATCTATGAAACCACCTATTTAGAACAGGAAGAAGGAGGATACTTTAATAAGAAAACAAGGAAACTACAAAAGCATGGAGAGAGAAACAAGGACCGTAGGATAATGTTAAGAATGTCATTGTGTTTGTGCATGGCGCACAAGACCTCATAACGAACTAAGTTAGAGAACATAATTAAAGGGAGATACCATCTATAAAATCTTTCAACCCCCTAAAAAGTATAAAATATTATTGTTTACATTATACAAGTTGATTTGTGATAGCTTATCTAAATTACATAATTGTGGAGGAAGGTATAGTGATTAGTTCAAAGTTATGGATTAAAAACACACTAAGTAGGTAATTCTAGTAGGTGTTTGGATCTATGTGATGTCATTCAATAGCAACTACCTAACAAGTAAAGATGCATTAATGACAAAAATTATAGGGAAATGTAAAGGTATTTGTGCTTCATTTTATCAATCTGATGTCATTTGAAAGCAAACATTTGAAGCCTGGAGCTTGGAAGAGAAGAAGGCATTCAAGGATCTTGAGTGCAAAAGGTGAAACCCTAGACAGTCTATAGAGGTATTTTGCAGTCATATTGAAACCATAGTTTTTAAATATTGGAAGAATTTATCATGGCTACTCCATAAGTATATAATGTTGCTGAAAGCCCTTGACCAAAGCAGAAGAAGTTTCCCTTCATAGCCATGAAAAATAATGAGAGTGGGACATTCTCTTCTATTTTGACAAGTGTGGTATATATTGAGGGTGTCTAAATCTACATTCATTCTACTCTAAATGAGATTGAATAGACTAGGTTCAAAGAACTCAAATACGAACTTTTTGACGATAATGACTACTACAAGATAGAGTATGCAAATTGAGAAGAAAAATAGCGAGATATCTGGAAATATTACTCTAACTTATGCTATGGACATGAATGGGTTAGGTATGTGTTAAGAAAAATTATCAATAATTTTCATCTATCTCATAAAACCCTATATAATTACCAAGGAAGTTATCAATGTTGTTACTGGTCTATGTTCCACTAGACCAGCCTCAATAATGAAGGCAAGCAAAAATGAGAAGGTAAGAGTACTAACTAGAGGAAAAATTGACAAAAGAACCTTGAGTATCAATGACATAACTAACCCAGGTGTCCTATATGCCACTATGGGGATATCATACAAAGTTTACTATATAAACTGGGAAGGGTATACTACTAGTACCATAATTCACATTGCTTACTAGATGGTGAAGGAAGATAAATACTTTGATCTTTGTGAAGTTGTGAGAGAGATACTACCTGAAAACTTGAAGAGAACAAAATAAACATGGTACAACTTCAGGTATGGAACCCTAATCATCTATTTAGTAATCTATTTCTTGAATGAGCTACTCGGGTTCAAGGGAAAGATATTGCAACCACACATTCCTATCACTACATAATTATGAGTCATATGAGAGGGTTCAATGATGATAAGATGTACAATAATATGTATTGAGGTTTCCTCAAATATTTTCAAGATGCAATGCAATCCAGATACATAATCCTCTCTAGTGTTGTAAGGAAATATGAGGGGCTAATCACCTTCCTAGTTGACAAGGATAATTTCTACATGGAGGATGTAGAGCCTAAAATAGTATGCATTCCAAAAATTCCTTATGAAGTCACTAAATAAGAGATAATTGGTTGTCCTGATATTCTACTCGCTGAACCAAATGATCCTATAGCTAAAAGATTTAGAATCTTTGATGAAATAAGAGAAATAAAGAATAAAAAGAGTGCAGAGGAACATATCAACACATATAGAGATGAACTACATAATAGGTGGCATTTTGAAGGATCTATTGCAATGAAACCTTAGACTACTTTTTATCATCCACAAGATATATAAGGACTGAGAAGGTTTGGTAGATCCATTTATACTACTACAACTACCCTGCAAACCTATAGAGCCACACAAACTTCTTCTACTAGAAAAGAGATACATCTAAAACTTTGGAGAAGATGAAAGCTACGGAAAGAGGGCATGCCAAACCAAAGCAATTTTCCAAAGGAAGGAAAGTTAAAATTGTAAATATTGAAGATGAAGAAGAAGAAGAGCAAGAAACATCAAGGTTAAAGAGGAGAGTAAAAGAAACCAATCAAACTCCTCCAATGGAACCTCCTCATGAGCCTCTATGATTGGAGACTATTCTTAGTGGGATTGAGAAATATATAATTCTTGAGGAGGCTATAGATCTCTATTTGAAAGTGCCTCCCTTTTATTAGACTACCATTAAGAAGGCAATTGTAATGTACATGATCAAATATAATGTTCCTCTCAAATATATAATAGAACAAGTCCCAAAGAGCCTTCCTCAAGAGTTGAGACAAAAATGTGAAAAGGCCATACATATGGATGAAGAGGTCATGCAACAATCACATGATAAGGAAGGACCTTCTGGCTCACAAGAGGTAAAGTATGCAAATAATCAAGAATAAGTACAAGTGCCATGTCTGGATGATACCAATGAATAAGAATTGCAAGAGGTGCATGCCATAAAAGTTATAAATGTTGGATCAATTAGTTTTTCTCCTCCAGATGCTCTAGGAAATATAGAGGAACATGAAGAACAAGAGAAAGAGAGAGAAAATACTCTAGATAAGACAACCCTTAATAAAAAAAAAAGAATAGGTACATAATAGCACTTGGGAGAGCTCTAGAAAAGAGGGAAGAAGCCTCCTGTACTACTCCCAATGATTCCATAAGGGATATGTTGGCACAAAAAATGTAGTTCTGATCGTTGATTACTCCCCAATTGTTACAGCTACCTACACATGATGGACAATTCAATCTATCCAATATATCTCCTCTCCACAAGTTGCAACTAGAAAACATATTTCATTCATTTGCCAGAAAGGAGACTCTTCAACAACATGTTAAATGTGTAGAGTTATTGGATGAAGACATTAGAGTAATACAAGAAGGATTGCCTAAGGTAGCAATTGACTCATTTTTACTCCTACATAGCAAATAAAGTTTATGTTGAAATCTTTCAAACTCACTCATCTCATATAGAGATGTGGGTAGAAAATATGGCATTAAAGAAAAAAAATGACAAGAGGTTGGCTAATGGTTCTGATAGACATGCTGAAGAAAACAATACACAATGAGAAAATACAAAAAGCATTTAAAAATTCTTATATAATGTCACCACACTATACCAATTTTCTCTAAAATGGCTAGTATAAATAAAGAGCATAAAGGATTAGATAGAATCTATTGAGTCTCAAATAACTCGATTGGCCAACATCTATGATCCTATGAAGGACAAGGATGGAGCTAAAATAGAATATATTGAAAACCTGCATACTCAGTTGAAATAGCTTCTAAACCAAAAAGAGAACATCAAAGGAGATATTGGTAAGCTAAGGGAAGTGTTGAGCCTAAGGCTAGCATATCTGACTAGTATTTTGACTAAGGCGAAAAATGTGGTTCAAAAGATGAAGGTACTAGCTACTATAGTTGAAGCTGAAGAGTTGTACATTTAGTTTGAATGTCAATTCATCTCTACCAAGGTACATTGGGACACTACTCTTTCTTAGCTAAATGTAATTTATAGGAACATTTTTTCCTCCAAGTAATTAGAAAGATTGTTGGAGATAGGCAAATTTTGTCATGGCAGAGCCATTTTGGCTTTTGAAAGACACTATATACATATCACTAATGCTAAAAAAGTTTTTGCTATATCAATTTTGAGGGAACCTAAGCCAGCTCTCAGTGGGGGTAAGTAAAGGATTGATATTGTTGGAGGGAGCATGTTTGGTTGCAAACTCAGATGAAGATCCCTTACCACTTCCACTTGATGTCAAAGGGAGAGATAAGACAATGTGTAATTAGTGTTGCCATCAATGAAAACGTGGTAGATTGTTGCATATATGACGTACTATGTTGTCATTGATGTCAACCCATGTTTCATCCATATGCTAACCAAAGATACACTATGACATGAATAAGGGGGAGACTAGTATAGATATGACATCTGCATATCATCATTATGGTGCAGTTTAGCCTTGTAGATATGTGAAAGACAAATATTGAGCATTGCAATGATGTGGAAGAAAAGGAGTAAGTATTTACTGTACACAATTGTACCATATCTTTTGAAGTTCACATGCTAACTATTCATCAATACATCCTTGATGAGTTAATGCTCCATTAAGTATTGTTTTCATGACTTCTGCAATGCCATCTTGTTAGTTTGGTGTATAACACACAGTGGTAAGTTGTAGGAGAATTTTTTAAGTAGTAATAGACTCTCTACTAAGGCAGAGTCACAATAATATGGTATACACTCAACATAGCAAGATATTGTTTTAGAGCTACAACCCAAGAAAGCAACAACTGCCTAAATAACAATTTTATGGCTTCAACCAAAGGAAGTTTGCTAATCCTTGATGATTACAACACTTAAAAAAGGTGGCTTGAACCTTAGATTAGCATGAACAATTTATTGAATTCCACCATAATGACTCAATATAACCACATCAACTACTTTCGGTTCACTGCCTCTAGCACACTTTTGGGCCTATCCAAATGTAGCTACTTTTGACTCATTGCCTGTGATAAACATTGTGCATTTATTTGCACACTTCCACACAACAAACCAACCACACAACTTTTCCATGATTTGATATTTCATTTATATCCTCTACAAGCCTTCAAAACACTAATTAAGTTGGCTTCAAAAAGTATATAGATAAAACCTATAGAATCACACCAATCAACCACAAAACACATAAGTCAACAAAGATAAACATGTTGCGTTTCAATACAAGATTAAATTGGGCCCAAAAGATATCTCAATACATCTTCCAAAGCGAAATGAACATATAGAACAATGTCACAAGCTCAAACAACCTTCTCCCAATTGGCCAAGATGAAACATGCAGACATTAAACATGCAATCACCAAAGAGGTTGGCCCAATAACTTCCACGGTGGAGAGGAAGTAATTGTGGCTCAATCCATAAGATAAACAAGACCAAAATCACCTTAGCACACATCTCCATGTTGGTGCAAGCCTTTAGACATAGACACAAATGCTCCAAGTTAGACGACCAATCACTTAACCTCCCATACATTCACTCTAGTCAACAAATAGTACCATAGACGAAAAAATAATGTAAGGAGCATGCATAGGTAATATATCAACTTTAGAAGCTTTATTGTAACCTTCTTTCACATTATCATGATCAATATATATAGCAAAATTAGACTGGAATTGAACATTGTAACACAATCAAATAAAAAAACATAGTCTTGAGATATAAAAATTATGTTCACACTTATGGTACACTTGAACACCTAAAACTTGAGGAGAATAAATGTTCAAACAATATGATTAAGTCCCCAAAACCACAAGAAAAAATATTGAATTGTAAATAAGCATGGAGCATTCCTTTGACTCATCTGGATAAGTAGCAAAATTGTCTTTACTCCACATGCCCTGGAAATACCTACATTGACTTTTGCGACCTAAGATGAGAATCATGCAAACAACACATCCTCCTCTATCTTACTTCCAAACTATAAAATACATATCATCAAATGTAGAGAAATGAAGAATAGTCTTCTAAGCTAGAGACACCAAAATTGGTATTACATACAAGTCAGTTGTTTCATTGCAGTAATCTATTAATGAGAGCATACTTTAGAACATCACACATTTCACATCCAATTGTGAACTATATTTGATCAACAAATTTTGACATCCAACCATGAACTTTCAAGCATACATAGATTTATATCAATGCCAACACACTGTCACTTCATGAACTACAACAATCTCTCCCTTTGGACATCAAACAAGAACGTTTATTATCATATGTTGACATCAAGATGTTAATGACAACATACTGCTGCATATTTGCAACAAAACAGGCAGCGATTGACATCAATGACAATGCATTGCTCTATATCTGCAATAGTACTTTACCAATATAATTGATGAGTATGAGGTTGTGTGATGATAAATTTAGTTGTTCAATCATGATAAAGATTGGTTTAGACCCCATAACAAAATTTCTTTTTGGGAACATTTTCTTATTATTTTTCAGATATAGTATTCGGATAATACCGATCCAATTTTTACCATTCATGAGCTCACCAACATCAAAAAGGGAATCAATGAGATGATGACATATTTCAATAGAAATTTCATCCTTACCATGAGAAAGGTACCTCATCACTATAAGCCTAATGAATCCATGTGTCCTGTGATTTATTGTGGTGCACTTGATTTTAAAATAGGATATTTTTTGAGAGATAAAAACCTTCAGATCCCCAAGGAGGAATACTCTACATCCATAAATCTTTAGAGTAATATGAAGGCATCTATTAAATAACTAAAAAGAGCCAATGCAATTTTTTCACAACCAGATAGGGTTGCTATGAACAAACCTCTCTAAACTAAGGAAAAATTGGACAAGCTAATGGGTTCCATGAAGGAATTTTATTACAAGGTGGTTCTTTTGCACAAACATTCATGACTTGGATATTTTCAGATGTTTACAATATCATTAATAAATTTTATTTAGTTTTGTGTGTAATTTATGGAAATGACAATACTTTTATGCCTATAAAAGGTGTATTTTAAATGTGCATATTTGAGCACGTGCCTATCCTTGTGTGCACTTAACCTTATTCCTTAAACTTACCCCAATGCTTATGTTCATGAAATCCTATTCCAATTGATTTACTTGTTCGATTTTGATCATTATCCATTTCTTATCCATAATCTAATCTTATCATACGCAAATGCAACCATGTTGTCTAACGTAGGTCATGTTTATGGGTGTGAGGTAAATCTCACAATCATAACCATGATCTACTTAGTTATGAAATCAAATTAAACGTTTAGCTAATTGATCACATCTTATGCTTTAGTGTCATGCTTACTTTAGACAAAAAAATCATGATTTGGTGTTATATTTATGTATATAAAAAAAGATTTGTCACATTACCTTTTAAACATATATATTAAAATAAAACATTGAAAATCTAATATTAAGAAATTATCATTGATTATGATAAGACCAATCATTTGCATATACACACAAATTTAGTAAATTGAACTAATGAACATAAAGGACGTCATAAATAGAATGTTTGCTAGGAGATTTTGTTGAGGGTCCATGTCATTCTAAGATGTCGCTCACAATAATTTTAAAGGGACTGTACGTATAGTCATGTGCTCATGTTGTAGATATAAACAACTACCCACACCAACTAGTAATAAATAATAAATAAACAATAATAAGGACATTATGATATAACCAATAATATTGGAGTGGATGAAATCCTACCAATATATTTAGACGAGGATACTCCTTTAGTGGGTCGAATTCATTGGTGTCGGTTTCCGAGTGTTTAATTTTTTTTCACCAAATCGACCCCACAAAGTAAACTATTCTCTAGGGGCTTTAAATGATTATTCACATAGAGTGTATGATACTTTTACATCACTATAGATAACTGCCTACTCAAAAAGTATATAGACATTATAGTTACCAACTATGACCCTTTTTGGGCCATATGTGCATAGTGTTGATAACATTCCTTAGTAGGTAAGGGAAAATAATGTATGTATATTAAATAAATGTTTTCAAATAAGTATAAGTAATTGAGATTAATTATCATATGGAAAATGGGTTATTATATTAAAAAAAAGTGAATTAGTCGAGGATGCATAATATAGAAATCAAAGCTCGTCACTTTTAAGTTAGTATAAAAAAAATGATTGAGAATTATTATAATATTTAATGTTTTATAAATATATATGAGTAAAATATAGTGTGGTGAAAACAAATACAACATGATAACTTTTGAGAATTATCAATTGCAATTAACAGTTATAGCTCTTGAAATTATTTACATTGTTATTGGGTTCTTTTAATTATAAGGACCATCTAATAGTCCTCACGATTTCATAGTGGAGATGTAAATATAGAAAAGAAGACGACACAAGATTGGTTGGCCCATGGACAAGTAAACAAATGGTGAATCTAATTCTTTTTTATTTATTTTAGAGTGCAAGACATACATTACATATGTGATCCTATTGGGTTAAGGCATATGTTGGTCTTGCAAGTTTATATTCAACTTGATAAGTGATGTCATCATGCAATGATGTGGTAAACCCTTAAAACAACCAGAGAATGCCAAAAAAATCAAGGTATCTATATTTTAACGACTATTTAATTCAAAGGTTATCCAAAGTTCTCAAAATCCTAGACGATAATTTTATAAACTATTAATAGAAAAGTATCCATATCGCAGGGATATAGTTGCCTGAAAATCTGGTCCTCCAGTCTCCCAATCTCTTCTAGACCGATCCTGTAAATTAGTGATCTGAGGCTCATTCGTAGGCTGTGATGGTGACCTAGGTGGGAAGGTAGGTAGAAGAGGTCTAGAGCCCACTGTTCTAGTGGGTTGAGCTGCATGTCCAAAGTTGTCATCCACATTTCCTCCTCCGTTACCCCCATTTCTATTTTGTCCACCATTATTACCTCCATTGATCCCACCATTGTTTCCACCTCCGGCATTAACATTAACATTAACACCCAATTGCCTAGCCATTATCTGTAACAACAGATCCATCTGTTGGTTCTATTCTTGTGCTCTTTGATTTGCCCGTCATTACACTTGCATGAATTGTTCCATCATATTGAAGAATCTCTCCTCATCAACATTGTTCCCACCATTTTTCCCACCATTGTTTCCACCTCCAACATTAGCATTAACATTAACACCCAATTGCCTAGCCATCATTTGTAGCAATAAGTCCATCCACTACTTCTATTCTTGTGCTCTATGATCTGCCTATCATTGCCCCTGCATGAATTGTTCCATCATATTGAATTGAATTGTTCTTAAAATCCTAGAGGATAATCTTATAAACTATTACTAGAAAAGTCTAATGTTGGACTAATCTATTGATTTATGTGGATATTAGAAACATATTTTTATTTTCTATTTAATTAAGTGTCAAACCTTTAAGCTTGATTTTATTAGGTTAGCTTACAAGCTACCACAAACTTATTAAAAGATTACATGCTAAATAGAACACCAACCCATTGGATGATGATTTTGATACAAGGTGGAAAGTGAAACACCGAAGGTCATCAAATGATGAGGAGGTTGGAGACCCTAAATAGAAGAAAAAGGAGAAGGAGATAGAAAGACTAACTGCAAACCCACTGCCCCAACAGGTAGTGGTAGTTTACATGTCCATTCAAAATCCTCCTACTCAAAAACTTAAGATGAAGCCCCTGACATCACAATAATATCAAGGATCCTCAAGTTTGGGTAGAGAAGGTTCAATTTCATCTACAACACTGCCTACAAAGAGGTGGAGAGGACGAAGGGTTTATCTAAATGATATCGATGAGGAGGAAGTAGTGACATTCATTTCTCAGGACTTGATGACCCCAGCGACAACACCTTAGGTAAGTCTTGCTCCTCCCCTCCTCTCATCTCAATCTTTGGTCCACCTTGCCCTTTCTTCACTCCCTCCTCCTTTACAATCTATAGTCACGTTCATGGCCATGGTATCACAATCCATTCCTTCAATTCTTTTCATTGTGGCGACTATGGTCACTTCCATTTCCACATCACCTTCCTCTTTTAACCCCATGTCAAAACCTTTGTTTGCCAATCTTGTAGTCACTTCTAGCTTGGTGCTCATTTCAACATTTTCCCCATTGGTTGTGCCTAACCCTCCTCTTATCTTTAATCCATCATCTATAACCACACATGTTACAACTATTGTTGCATCAGTGGCACCTCAATCCTCTGCTATGGCCACTTTGTTTTCTACACAAGGTTTAATATCTTTACACATGACCATTTCTTCACTTATGCCCACCTTCACAAGCGTTCCATTAGTTATGCAGAATCCTACAACTTTATCCTCATCTATGCTATTTTTAATGTCCCCATCTTTTACAATGCCAACAAATTCTTCAAGTGTCTCTACCCCATTGGTCTCCTCGATGAATCTACATACAACATGCGTTAGACTTATGTGAACATTGTTGATATTATTGTCATTGATGTCAAACCAACTATCCGGTTTGGACTAGACAATATATGTAGCCCAGATTGATCCAGATATCGGTCTGGATGTTGTATGCAGTCAACATGTGCAGTGCTTTTGTTATGGATAGATGTTGTTGTTATGGACAAACATTCTGATGTGGTATGACGAAGGTAATATAATTTGGCAATCTTTGGAAGATCCTTGATCCATAATTTTGAGTTCTCATTGATCTCGGTATCAGTTACGTGTCCTGATATTAGCTGTTTTCATCATATCAGTAGTATCTCTTCGATTTTTGTGTTGCGGTATCCTTGGTACACATGGAGTCTATAGTTGGAGATATTATGCTTAATTTTGTTATAATAGGTCAATATTCTTGGGTTTGGATGACCCTACCCCACTCCGGTAATCTTGACATATGCACTGGAGAATGAGGTATGTAAAGCGAAGTGTGTAGAGATCTTGCAGAGGTCGACATGAGTGTCTTGCTAACATGTTGGGCTTGGCCGATACACTATTTTGTATTTATGCCCTCTGGTATATATATACATATGTAGTAGCATGAGGTATGATAATGGTATATGGCATGAAGGTGTGTGTGAGAAAGAGATTGAGGAAGTTCATGAGATGGGCAAAAGAGAGTTAGCAGTGAAGGTAGTAGTGTGTGAAGTGTGAGTTGCAGAAAACAAAGAAATATAGTGTTGCGTAGTGCAATAGTCCTTCACCAGATCTGTTGTGGGGCATTTGTACAAAGATCTCTAACCGGATCTACTATAAGAGTTTGTAAATTGTAATTTGAGCTTAATCTTTGAATTGATCAGTAAGCATTTGGATATGCAATCTTTTTCAGTTCAACCTTTTTTGTTGCAGTGAGCAATTTGGTAGTGAGCTGCTTTTGTAATCTGGTAGTGAACCACCTAGTAGTGAGCCACCCCTTTGGTAAACACCATATAACTAGTTATATTCTCCAGAGAGTTAATAATCTTCATGGTTTTTCCCATTTGGGGTTTCCATGTATAAAATTTGGTGTTTGTCTTATGGTTGTGTTCTTCATGTTTATTCTTCATTTGTTGTTTTATATCTATTAAGTTTGTCTAATGAAGATTGATATCTTTGTGGAAGATTAAAGTTTGAGATTTTTTTTATATCTGTGGGAATGTTGATACACCTCCCTCATAGTATTTTTGTCCTTTCAACCTAATCAACAATTGGTATCAGAGATTTGGTCCCTTTCTAGGAAGCTTAATTGCTTGAGGGAGATTCGTGTTGGTTGAATCATGACACCTATATGCATGACCAAAGATTTTCAAATGGATGAATATTTGAAGACAACTCTTGAAGATTTGGAAAGTGTTGAATCAAAGAATGAAGAATTGAAAGATAATGTGAAGATAGAAAATGAACGTGTGCAGAAGTTGAGAGAGAAAATCTAGAAGTTCAAACTAAGACATAAGGAGGTTAACAATCAGTTGAAATAGGTGAATGAGACTATTAAAGATCTAATGCAAAAGATTGAGGAAAAAGACAAGACAAAGCAATTCCTAAAGGAAACAATAAAGAAGAAGTTTGAGAAATGTGAAAAGCTTGAGCAGGACGTCAAGAATATAAAGACAAAAATTAAGATCCTTGATAGTAGTAAGCTCTTGGAAGATTTGATCGACATATTACATCAAGTGAATTCAGACAAAACCGGACTTGGTTTCCAACCTGATATGTGTTCAGATCAGAATGATAAAGAGGAAAACAAAGAAACCAAAGCTGAAGTGGAGAAAAAGATATAATATGAAAGAAAATCCCGGAATCAGAATTCTAATGCAAGAAGACCATCGGTTTGACAACCTAGTGCACAAAGGTACCCATCTTTTAATGGCTATTGTTTTAAATGCAATAAATCTGGACATAAGACAATAAATTTAGAAGCATTCAATGTTATAGTTGTAAGAGGTTTGGACATAAATCAAGTCTTTGTAGAAATCATGTTATGAATCAAAATTATAATCCTATTGAAGCAAACAATAAGGGTTACAACTTTCATGGATATTTCTATGCTTGCAATAACTATGGGCATAAGGCTAATCAATATAGACACAAATCACATCTGGTAAGACGTGAAAGGAAAGTTATCAGTTGTTTCAAATGCAAGCAGTTTGGACATTATGCTAATCAATGCAAAAGTGGAAATGAGGATAAATCTATTGAGAAGAGTGTGATGAAGTATGGTGAGTCAAAAAAGAAAGAAAAAAATGGTCTGGAGAAAGCAGAGTGAGAACAGAGGAAGCGAGCCTGATGTACTAAAATCTGGTACAGGAACCTCTTCCTCTGGTAACTAAGTACAAAACTCTGGGTCAAGGGGAGTTTGTTCTGAAATAAAAATATCCTATCATCCCCATTTGAGTGGATCATGCCATTGATTTGACATGATATTTTTTTAAGTGCTATCCCATAATCAGAGGATTTTTTGTTGAAATCATCGACAAGTAGTTATGTTGGTTCCCAAAACAATAGTCTCTAAGTTCTTGTGAAATTTCCACTAACTCATCAACAAAATCAGAGAAGGATTTGGCCAATGAACGAGATTCAGTCACAAGGACTAAAATATCCTGTACTTTTCGCTCTATGAGACCAAGGCAGGTGGAACTATGTAGTGTCTAATAACTTTCAGCTTCAAAGTACTCAGAACACTACAACTTACAATAGATCATCCCAATAAAAATGTACTAATAAATATGGTTTAACTCTTGGTTTTGTCTTTAACCTTAGTTTATAAGAATCTATGCACTTCATTGAGGAGGGGTTTCTACACTAATCCTACTCCTAATGCAGAAAGTAAAAGAGAATTCAATTATGAAAATGATTATGAAAATTGAAAACAAATCCCATGACCAATGCCTTATTAGGGTAGCAGAGTCAACCTACAACAAGTAACAAGTGATTCCAAATAGAGTGAACATAATCAACTAGATCTAAGCACTAATGCATGACATCAACACTCCATTTTAAGTTTTCCTGCAATCATTCTTAAAATCCCGCATATGCATAACACCATTTCTCATTCTACCTTAGGAATTTTATTCTCTTCCTACAAGAGAAGCTAAAGATAAAATAACATCAGCCTTGCTGAGACAAAATAAAGGATGCTTCATCTTTTATTTCATAAAATGAGGATAATACATAGAGGAGACAACTCAGAAAAACTCATAATATTTGCTAGGACATTGGTTATACCTATTTGAAAGAAAAATATTACACATTGAAAAGAAAAACTCAGACTACTCTACGTTTGGACTCTGCATGGAACTCTTGCTTCCAACCCTTACAAAAAGTTACATTTAGAATTATCAAAAACTCAAAAGAAGAAGAAAGATATACATAAAAAGAAGAAAACCTAGTCAAAACTGCTTTTCAAATTAGCTCCTCCTCTTCTTTCAAAATTTGCTAAAACTTTCATCTGCACCATGCTAGAAATTGTCAAAAATCTACAAAATACCATTTTCAGGTACTTGTCACACCTATCTTTTCATTTTGTTTAATGTTATCCCCATTTAGCTCATGTCGCACTTATTGCAGTGACTGTCTTTTCTCTGTAATATGAAAAGTGAAAAATAATCCCCTTATGATGAAAGTCAAAAAATGACTTTCAGCTGCACTTCTCCCTTTTGGTTGGAAATGACAAAAAAGCCTCTTCTATTGAAAATGACACCTTATAAGTCAAAAATACCCCCTTTAGTGAAAGAAAAGTTGACTTTTCCCTACACATTTCCTTCATATCTGAAAATGGAAAATTTCCCCTTGACTGGTTGGAAATGCTCTGCCTTTTCTGCATTTTTCTCTATGGATTGAAAATAGCAAAAATCCCCTTTTTACTAGCTAAAAGTGATTGCATTGCCCTATCACTTTCCCTTTCATGAACATTTACCTTTCTCAAAACATTTTACTATGATTTCAATAAATCCATGAATGGAAAATAACCCCCTCAAGGAAAAAAGATTTTGCTTCCCTATAGAAATGTCTTTCCTTTACACTTAAATTTCTCATTATGGGATGCTATTCTCCCATTCACTTTTCACTTGGATTACTAGAATATTTTCCCCTTGATGAAAGTTCTCTTGGTGAAAATAATTTCTATAACGATCCGGTGAAAATTATTTTACTGACATTATGCCTTACTGTTGACCGTCTCTAGTGAAAATGTTCGCATGTGGTGGAGATATTTGATTTTCTCTTGATTTACCTGCAAAATAAGTCTTACCCTGAACAAAAATATTACTTTGTTGACGCACATCACTTACAAGGATTTTCTTATCAGAAGCCATTTTTAGTCAATAATAATTCACCAATAAAAACATCTCACCAATGTTTACTCTGAGTAGAATGCATATGTACAACCATCTTCATAAAATTGTTTTCGTATCGTAACAAGGACTTGCATCTTGAGTTACACTTCAGATATTTTCTTACATGTCCCTTTGTTTATCATTTCAACATTGAAAGAACAATTCCCATGTAACAACGAGAAGTGCGAAAATTCCCTAATCAATATGGCTCAAAACAAACTTTAAAACACCGTTGTTTTCCACACTTATATCCCTCAATAGATTCTCTGATAAATCTGGTCATTAATATCCAAGATAATTAAAAAATAATATTATTTAAAACCAGACTAATTATAAATAATATAGGCCACTACTAAACTCATTTGGTGTCATCATCAGTTGGGCCCCAAAGTGGGCCCGACTAAAAAAAAAATCCATTTTTGTGCATTGGGGACATGCTCTAATTCACTAATTGGATGTGCTCAAGACACAAGAAATTGAATGAGAAACCATTAGACTGATGTTCTTGCAACTTTTAACACTTGCCCAAAACACCCAAGTAGCTCCTGGAACATGCTTCAAAAACTGACCCAAACACTTGCTCAAAGCTTGTAACTTGGCACACTGATAGAATGTAATATGAAGAATCTAGGGAATCTTACAAATTATCAATACAACATCTGTGGAGAGAGTTATTAATCTTAAAAGTTTCCTACTCAGGATTTTCTGAATCTGAACTTGTGAAACAACCCGAGTAGCATTCAAGACCTGATTTGAATCACCTCCTCAGGAGCCACCACTTGGCCCACTGGCACATTAATATACCCTGAACATGCATGCAAGAGGGTTTGACCTAATTAGGTCATATGTACAAAATATTAACCCTTGAATTTGGCTTCTCTAATAAATCTAATCATGCTGCCACTGAAACCCTGAAAATGTTCATTTGGAATGGGATTAAAAAACTGATCAAATGACAAGCTGGGGGGCTGCAAATTGGGAATGTGGTAGACACTTTTATAAGGAATCATGGGGTAAACTCCTTTTGAGTTGCAGGTCAACTACAGATTTTATCTTGACAATCATTAGGCACAAAGATTTTTTGCCTCAAATAGGGCTACTTGGAAAAGTTGAACTACTGCAAATCAACAACCCGACTTTAGGACCTCCAAAGGAGACTTCACAAACACATCAAATCTAGTGTAGGGAAGTTGCAAATGGAATCATAACATCTCTACAAGATGCATAATCATCCCCCAAGAGTATTTTACATGACACTGCCTTGGTGCAAAAATATGAGCTCACCAAGTGAGCTACAAAGGCTTGCTCTGAAAGGTGATTCTAAATGCAATCTACAAAATTTTGAGCTTGGATCTTCAAAATTAGACAAATTTTTTGATGTCCCAACAGTGGCTCTAGCTCAGAGATGCATGTCCCCTGTGGGTATGGCAAGATACCAGATCTCTAGGGAGCAGACCGGGTGCCTACTCCATTGGGTACAAAGTCAAAAGGGTCTTCTTTGCCCCAAACTACTGTGGCTTGAGCATCAAATCACATGTGATGGCCCAAGGCCACCTAAAAAGATTAGCCAATGCTTTCCTCTATCATAAACATGGTTTTCCTCGGACTACATTGAAACCAATATGATGATATAGCTGGGTTGTTACTGACTCAATATATTGACATTTCTCACCCAGCTACCATGTTGAAATCTATCAATGCATTCACCATTATAAAAATTTTGAAACATGCACACTGACTGAAAAATGTTGATTGTTGTGTGACATACATGTGTCATTCTCATAAAAAATACACTTTCATGCTGAACACAACATACATCCTGATTGAAACCAATGTCACACCCTATAGAAACATCACTCAGTTGAAAAAACAAAAGTTCATTATCTGGCACACAGATGAGAATGAAAGCCTCATTCAAATCACTAGTTTTCTTATCAAAAGAGGAGTTTTCAAAACCACATCCTCAAATCATACACATTAGGCAAAATTTTATCAAGAAAAGAAAAAGAATCATCAATGATCCTTTCATGTAACTACAGATCGCCAAGCTGATAAGAAACTTCATCTCCTTGTAGCTCTGAGTCCCATTTGATGGCATTCACAACAACAACTTGTATGCATGCTGGATCAACACATTCACTTCTCCATGAACCCTTATATGCATGCACCTTGTCTTCCAACTCACACGAGAGTTTATCGTCATGGGGTTCAACACACTGGGTTGGGAGCTTGCACATTTTTGGTAAATTGGATTCATCATCACACTCTACCAACCCATCAAAATGTGCTTCCCCTTCATGTGCATTATCACTCTCACAAAGAGTGTCATCATCAACATCCATATACATTCCATCAAAAGAAAAATCTGATTTTTTATTAGCACTCATGTCATAATTGAATTCAAAGAATCCCAGGCATTCAAGTTCTTTATCTTCTTGCATATCACCTAGTTCAAACATGGGAAGGAAATTGATAGTATGTGCATTTCTTAAAGTGTCATAAGGGACAACCTTACTGTCAAAAAACAAATCAATAGGGTGAATAGATTGATTACTTTTTCCATGTGCATACCTCAGGTACTCCACTGCTAGCAAGTCTGAGATGCTTTCACTATTGATAGAATATGTGTCTTCTTCACTCATATGTCCCCTACTGCTATCCTCTTCAACTGAAAGCCCACTAGATTCATGAGAGCATATGTATGTCACGTTATGTGAGATAGAATCTCCTACAACCTTCTCAAAATCACAATCACCATTCCGAAGAAGGTGCTGACCTTTATGGTATTCGGTGTAAAAGGGTGATCAAAGAGCTTTAATCATTAATACAATCGTCAACCCTATGGTGATGTATGTTGCTTATGACATTTTTTATAAAATTTATTTTAGGAATAGGGAAGGTGTCATCTCAGCAATTGCACTATATATGAAACATATGCTTACAATGGAAAACAAATCATTCAACATGTGTGAATTATTGAAATAATTGTTGTCAGAGAATATCAAGATGACAAAAGAGAAGAATTATGGTTTCCGGTTTGGGTCATTGCCTGTAAGTTTGGCTATGTACTATTTGGGACCCCTTCTGGCAAAAGATAATGTCATATGGGAGTCTAGTGTTCCAATTGCAAGCCATATATTTAGATATTTGAACAGTCTGAATAATAAAGAAGAAGACCATGATAATATTTCAAAATGTTTCTAGACATGTGGAGTGTTGGTTTGGTATTTGTATCTTTCATTTTTGGTTCTAGAGGTTCCTCCTTCAGAAAGAAGAAAAGGAGACAATTGTTAGGATAACTGGTGAAAAACCGAGAGGGGGGAGGGGTGAATCAGTTGTTAAAAGATTATATCATTTAATCCACTTAATAACCTTAAACCAGAGTAAGTACCGGTAAAGAAGAAACAAATACCAGTAAACAATAAAACTTAACAATAAAATAGATAATCAACACAATGTAGCCATACCACATAGCACCATGATTTGTACATGGAAAACCTAGAAAGGGAAAAACCATAGTGGGAAGCCTACCCACAATCAGATGATACTTCTGCAGAAAGTATGTGATACAATGAGGGGCCTCCACATGCAGGAAGGCACACTGCCTAGAGCATACTATTCATTACAAAAGAGTCTCACTGACTATAGAGAGGTAATAACTATCTCAAGATAAATGGACAACAATCCAATAGAGTGAACTACCAGAGAGTGAATCTACCATGCTTGATTACAGTCCCGATTAATCTCAATACCAGAGGCCTTTGACCTCTTCCTTACTCCCAATTTGATCACCTATGATTAGCCAAATCTCCTTCGCATATGATATTGCATTCCAAGACCATGACACATAATCCCCATGATCTACAATGAGATCTTACATCATTTTATACCAACCCTAAGGCCTAAACCAATTACGTCGGCCACCTAAAAGATATTACAATAATATCATTACATTAATCCATATTACAATGATATGCCATGTTGGCTTAAGACCAAAACAACAATAACCAATCCATAGAATATCCTGAAACATCCTAGTAACGTGTAGAGTACATGTCAACATGATATCAGTCCATAACCTAGATAGGCACCAGACCTATTCTAGGTCCACCATGCTAAAGCAATATCTTTAAGCAGTTGAAGCACGATCAAAGAACATCTTCAGCATCCTGAAATCCATCTAGAAGCCGCACCAACACCACTTATGCATCCTATCAAGATTCCTCAGTGAAAGCTCTACCATTTAAACCTTAAACCAATGCTGATATGGGTTTACAAGAGTGTATGATAGCATCTGATTACCAAGTCGATACCAACTGACAAAAACATGCTCTAGGAACATGTAATGCATAAAATCAAACATACTCCATTGATCCAAACATGCTGGAAGTGTCCAATAGGTAGTCTCTTTTTTCGGTAACACTAGATCTTCTACCGGTAACCAAAACTTGTCTGCCGGTAACCAACCATAACTGCTAGTGTTGAAATGAATGATAAAACATGAATGAAACACATAATCAATTTATCCATAATGCCAACAACAATATCTTCCTAATAGTATTTTGAAGCCAAAGAGAAGAAAGGAAGAAAATGTTGTTGTGATTGATGATCCACAATACCCTGTAGTTGGAGACGATTCGGTTGTTGCAGAGCAGGAAGATGGAGAATCATATGATGAATCTAATTTTCTGATATTGGTTGACATTGTGGATGAAATCAAGAAGATTGGTGTGATGTGGCTGACTTTAGTCAAGTCAGATAGAATTGAAAGCATTCTATTAAATCATTTAATTCATAACAACATGAGCCTTGAAGATATTAGTAATCCGCTTCTAGAATCTCTGAATGAAGTTCTAAAGGAGAATTTCTCTAAGCAGTCAAATCGAAGAAAAAGGTTTGGATATGCATAATTTGTTGAATGAATGATTTAATATGTAAAAGATCTTATCAACATGTATTGATGAATTGAGGAACTGTATCCACAATGCTAGAAAAGTGTACATGAATTGTATTTCTTGGCCGATAGCTGCAGTAGAGCACAAAAGAAAAATTGATGCTATTGAAGATGAGTTGACAACCCTAGACAAATATTTTGATTTTCTAAATGATAAGGATGGTGAGTAGAGGAAAATAATCAATTCTCTTCAAGATGAACTCTTATTATTGCAAAGGCGGAGAGAAGACTTTGTGAACATGTTTTGGAAGGTTAAGGAGATTGTTGAGGCCAAATTGGAGCATTTTTTAATGTTGCTTGGGAATGCAGTTAAGATGAGCATAACCAATCTGCTCCAGATAGTTTTTCCCATGTAGTTGATATGTTAGTAGAGTGCAAAAGCCTTTTAGTTAGCATTAAACTAGCCATACATTCTTGGGATGTTCTTCTTCCAGATCTGAAGGAGAAATACAAGTTGTAGACGTCTAAAAATGGTCAAAGCTTGCGGAATCATACTTTAACATTTGCGCATTGCCTTATTTTAGGGTTTTTGCATCACATTAACATTTCTCCTATGTCACACACTTGGTCTTTATTATTTGTGAGCATCGAGTCCTTCTTCTGCATTCTTCAGTTGTCTCTCTTTCGAATTTGGTCTTGTCGATAACAATCTTCAGTCATGATTCTGGTCAATCTTATCCAGTCGCATCAATGTGCATGCTCATTTGTCATCATTTTGGACATCATCAATCCTAATTAGGGTTTTGTCCTCTTATCAATCTTTTCGTTTTGCGATCGATTTGTCATCAATCGTTGTCCTCTTTTCAATCTTGTCATTTTGTGATCGATTTGTCATTGATCGTTGTCATTTTCAATCTCGTCATTTTGCAATTGATTTGTCATCAATCGTTGTCATTTTCAATCTCGTCATTTTGTGATTGATTTGTCATCAATCGTTGTCATTTTCAATCTTGTCATTTTGCGATCAATTTGTCATCGATCGTCGTCTTTCTCAATCATGTCAATTTGGATCAATTTGTCATTGTTCCTCGTCAATTGGTGCATTTATCAATCAAATCATTTATCAATTCAAAATCATGATTGAATCGACATCAAATCAATCTTACATCAAGACCTAATTGTCGTCCTTGCATTTCTAATTTATCTTCTAGGGTTTCATGATTTATTCATTTAACCTTGTTTGTCATTTTCTCTCCATTTTCTCTTTAGGATAAATGATTTATTTATTTATCCTAAGTCTTCTTGTCACAATTAAATGTTTATTTAATTGGCTAATTAATTCCTCCTATTTTTGTAAATTAATTAATGAATGAGAAATTATTAATTAATTTACCTAATTTGCATCAATTTCCTAATTTCCAAGTCATCATTTCTAACCTAATTTTCTAATTTCTCCTAAATTCCTAAATGTCTATTTCTATTTCAAATTCTTGTCATAAATCCTTGCATAGCAATTTGTCATAAATTGTCATAAATTGTCATAAATCCTTGCATAGCAATTTGTCATACACATGTCATAATTTTGCTATTCTTGATTTGAATTTCCATTTGAATCACTTTCATGCTAATCTGATCTTTTCTCCAATTTGTCTATAAATTGGATGAATTTCTTCAATCAAGGTCCCTGATCCCTGGCTGAATCAATCACACTTTTAGTATCCTTACGCTGTCATCTTGTCTTGTCAATCTTGCTTTCATATTATGCTTATGCACTTGTAGGTGAGATCCACAAAACAAAGCCATTTGAAGGAGAAAGAAGGAAAATGGAGAATTATGGAGGAGACATTCACATTTGTGATGGTTTGCATTTGATTTGAATGTTTTATTTCCATATCTTTATTGAATGTTTGTAGGTTTTGTTATCATTGCAATCTGGTTTTGTGATTGAACAAGTTTAGTATCTATTTGCTTTGATGATTTCCATATTTCCTATCTACATTAATTGGTGAAACCGACGTGAACTAACCCCCTAACCATGCTTTTGAGTGCTTTTGAGATGTTTTGCAGGTGAAAAACCTAAGAAACAGGGTAATGCAGGCCTTTCTGGGCACCTCTGCGCCTATGTAGGAGCAATCTGCGCCTATGTCAAGCATTCTGCGCCTTTGTCAAAGACTTATGTGCCTATGTCAAAGGGATCTGCACCTGTGTTGCATCATTTTGTGCTTGTGTTACTGCATTCTGCGCCTGTGTCAAGAATTCTGCGCATGTGTAAGGCTAGAAACAGAGGTAAAAAAAGCAGTGTTTTTACTTGCAAATTGATTTGTTTTGCATTCTGTTTCTGCTTTTTGGTTTTATGGTACTGATTCTTTGTGCAGCACCTTGGCATTACGCATGGCAAAGACAAAGATGAAACTACTAACGAATTTTATGCAGATTCGATAGTCAAAGATCACACATATCAAACTTCTAACTTGGTGGTTTTGCAGGTTGCCTTGGATTACAACTAAACTTTGTGTTTGTAATTCATATTTAGGCACCTAGTATGATTTCTAAATAGGATGGAATGAATGTATGTTTCCTTTGATTGTTGAGTTTGACATTGGAGTAGGAGAGTATGCTCTCATCCTTCTTAGGGTGATCAGAAATCCAGATCTTCGATATCATTCTCATGTTTTGATTGTGTGTTACCTTTAGAGGGCCTGCCTTCCCGACCATTTGCTTTTGCAAGCAAGTGACAATCATGAGAAGGGAATGACCCACAGTGAGTACGACTAGAATACCTTGGCATTCTAACTCACTATAAATAAATACCCAATGAGCGAAAGCTTTGAAGGAAGGGTTACATGGGAATTGTAGTTACTTGGGAAGTGATGACCCTTGAACTCTTTCTCATATCAACATCTAAGTAGGGCCTCATTGTCTAAATCATGCTTGCGCGACTACATTTGTTTGGTATCTTGGTGGGCTTAATGTCTCAATCATGCTTGCGTGACACCAAGGAGTAACACTTAACATAAATCCTTAATAAACACCTTGTATTTAGAGGCCAAAAATCCTTCTAGTTTCTTGAGAAGGAAAAGTTCGGATACTTGGAAGAGATACTAAGTTCGCCATGGGGAGATTTCCATGGGGACTGATGCTTGGTTGCCTTGAGAAGTGAGTGTCATGGAGGGGAGCCCATGGGGTCAAGCATCTATGTATTCTCCTTGAATCTCATAACGAGTCTACCTCTCAAGTACCTACTGTCCTTGCCTACCATAAGAAATGTGTGAATGAGCATGATTGTCTTGAGTCTAAGTTAAAATATCTTGTCTTCTTTACTTGTCAAAAGTTGAATTGTGTCTCATTAAAAAAACAAGACAAATTGATTCAAAACAAGGTTAAACACAAGAGTATTTCATTCAACAAAGTTCAAAACACCTTCAAACATGGTTGTCAAACATTTTTCAAAATCTTGTCTCAATATTCATGTCACTTAGATTTAGGTTCATCCTAGGTTTGCATTTGGCAAAGTTATTGTCAATTACCAAGATTAGGTTTCACCTAGGTCATACTCCTTTGCATATCAATAAGGGTCATCCATTTTGCATGTGTCCTCTTGCATTAGAGTAATACCATTGTCATACATTTGCATTTGCATACCCTAGGTCTCTTCATCAAGCTTAGGTCATTATCATATCATATTAGGGTCAATTGCATAGTAATTGTCCCTTTGCATATAGTGTCAAAACTAGGTTTTGTTATACTTGAGTAATCCAAATCTTTGATAAACTCTTAGTCATTGTTAAGAAGTCTAGACCTTATCAAACTTTTGTCTTTTTGTCATCAATGTCATTTGGTCAAACCTAGCTTAGTATCCAAGCATATAGGGGAGACATTGTCATTATGTCCTTTTGTCACTTGGTCCTTTTGTCCTTTGAGGTCTAGACATCATTTCAATTTCCTAAGGGTCTTTTTTTTAGATTTGCATTCCAAAAAGTTTGTCAAAATTTTGAAAAACAACCAAAAGCATAGGTTGCATTCTTGCCATAGATTACATTTTCATTTATTTAGTTTGCATTTAGTTGCATATCATATATCATCCTTGAAAAATTCCAAAAAAATATTGCATTGCATAGTGACATGTCTATTGAAACAAGGTTCCAAGCACCAATGATGCAACAAAGTTTGACGTATCAACCGACAATGAAATCAAATTTTAATCCAAGGCACTCTCAATTATATCCAAGCCAACAACAAGGCAATATCGATCAAACTTTTTATGATGAAACAAGTCTCCAAATACAAAAACTAGAGGAGAAACTAGCTCAAGAAGAGGAGATATTGGAACAAAGAGTGAAAAACATTGAGAAGAATAGATCACAAATGTCCAATATGTTTCAAAAATTTCCAGGTTGAAATCCAAAGATTGAGCCAATTGATGTAAGATCTCTTCTTGAATGATCAGACATACCAGCTCTCCTCTCACAAATAGAGATGATGAAACAATTTCAAGAAAAGAGACAACATCAATTTCAACATTATGTGCCTCCACAACAAGAACAAGAAGGTGTTTACTATCAATCAGATTCTCAACCAACACAAACAATGGTCCAATGTCAACAAATAGTTCAACCAGCATATCAATGTCAACAACCACAACCAAACATTCAAAAACAAAGGTTGCAGCACACACCAACCCAAGTTTCAAACATGTCAGAACAATTGAACCAAGTCCAATATCAAAACATGACATTAGATCAGAACCAACTCCTTGCCAAACAAGTTCAAATTCTAGATACAACTATGTCAAAACCTCGAAAGAAAGGTGGCTTTATTGCAATGCTCTTAAGGAAATTACCAAGTGAGTTCTTTGAGGAAGATCAAGATAATACACTTATGTCTAGCAATGCCTCATCCCCCCACAAACAAATTGACTCTCCAATGGCATCTATCCCTACACCTTTAGAAGTTTCACAAGAGCCGTCTATGTTGTCCTCATCAAACAATACACCCAAGGATGCAATTATCCAAGAGCTATCCATAATTGATTGCCAAGATAATCCAATTCATGATGCACATCCTTGTCATGTTTCAGACATACAAGACCCAATGCCACCATGCACTTTATTGCCATTACCTGTTTTAGAGGGCCCCATTCTAAGTCCCTCTTCCTCATGTTCAAGCATTGATTCCTTGCCAGAATCCATCACAAATGTTCAAAGTGCATTTCCTTCATGCCAAAACATTGATTCCTTGTTAGAATCCCTTATGCATATCCAAAGTCCAACCCCATGTCAAGAGGATAATTTAGAGCATGAAGAAACGTGTCTTGAAATAGATGAAGATCAAGATCTTGAAACCTTATCATCCCATCCAATTGTTGACCAGGACCCCATCTTCCCAGACACTCATGACAATTCCCCTATTCTTGTCCATCCTATCCAAAGTCCTATTGACACTCCATTTCCCAAGCAAGCTCAAGATATCCCAGTCCATCCAATCCCAAACGATCCTTTTCCATTTCATGAACAAAATGTCCTTTCAAATCCCATTGACATTCCACTTCCTAAGAAAGATCAAGATATCCCTTCCATCCTTTCCAATGATCCCATTAAAAGTCAAGAGCAAAGCACCTTTAAAGAGGATTCCAATGATCTTCCTCCTTGTCAAGATCAAATTATTCCTTTAAATCCTCCACAAGATCCACTTGTTCCTCCATCTCCTTGTCCTAATGCTCCATATACACTCCAAGATCACATTTCTTATGATGATCCCATTATTTCTCCCATTCCATCTCTTGAAGATCCTGTCATTGAACCATGTCCACCACACAATCCTAGTCCCCCTCATGATCCTAATCCCCCTCATGATTCTATCATGTCAGTGCAAGATGTTCATGAACCCTCGACATGCATAATGGGTTCTTCCACTTTGGTGCAATCCGATCCACTTCAAGATCTCATTATTTCTCTCCTATCATATCCACCTCATAATGGACTTGCGTCTTCTTCTCAAAGAAAAGAGTATCCTACAAGTCAAGATATTCATAAAGGCAAAGGAGTAGATCTCCATAAGCAAGAATCCCTTCATGTCAAAGAAGATCTTAAGGGTCATGTCTACACAACTCACTCTCAAGACGTTGGTATCCCTCCATCAAAATCAAAACATACACCTTCCCCACCATACCTTCCATCCATCTTAGGTCCTTATATTCCTTTGTCCTCTATGCAAGGTCAGCAAAGGCACACATCCTTGAGTAAATTTTATCCATCCAAAAGAACTCCATTTCATTCATATCCATCCATGCATTCCTTTCCCCCTCCAAGCAATTTGGATGCCAAGTATAAAAGTCATAAGTCTAGAAATCCACATGTATTCAAGGATCAACATGTCCAATATAATCGACATGTCAAAACAAAGAACAAATTGATCTATAAAGAAAAAGAAATATCCAAAAGGTCACAAAGGCCCACTGAGCAAAATAAAGCAAAGTCAAAATATATATGGGTTCCTAAATCCCTTGTGCAAGCAATGCACTCCAAGGAGCCACAAAAGTATGAAAAATAAAAAACCGTGTGGATCCCTAAGCAACTCCTTGAAGCACAAAAGCCTAAAGAAACATCCAACTTGGCATCCAAAATTTCTATTCCTCCATCCAAACCTCTCAAATTTGTTCCTCCATCACCTCCTTCTTCCATTTTGGGTCCTTATGTCCACAAATCCCTAGCTATTCCTTCATCAAAATCTCCATATCCAAAACCCACTCTTCCTCCATCAGTCCATCACCCCTCAAGGTGTGTTCCAATGTTGATCTTGCGTTCATTTCCATCCACTCAAGCACAATTCTTCCAATACCCTATCCATTATCCAATGCATATTTTCCATCCTTCGATCCCTTTGATCCCATCCTTTACATAAATCCTCGCCTTAGTTTCATCTTATTTTCCATGTCCTTATCCTACCAACATCTTTGAGCATACGTTTAAAGGTCATGGTCCATTTTTTTTTCAAGGCTACTATCCAAACAAAAAGATGTTTGAGTCCTTCTTCCATCCCATATCATGTGTCCATCTTCTCTTGAAAAAGTCAAAATACAAAAAAATACAAAAAAAAAAAGTGAGAAAAAATTGAAAAAAAAAAAAAAAAAAGTAAAGCAAAAATAATTCGTCCACTGGTGAAAACCTAGCAAATAGGCACCTTGGGCAAGTACTGTGATGAAAACCTGGCAAATAGGCGTCATGCGTAATATATGAACTTGCACACACACTGGGGGGCAGGTTTCCTCCTTCATATCCTATTGCCCTTCATTATCCTATCATACCATGTCATACTCCTCCGTTATCCTATTGTCCCTGATGTCCATTTCCTCTTTCCACCTTTGATCTTGACAAGGATGAGGATCTTCATGAGCATCATGCATCTTGTTTGTAGCTTTTAGTCCATCATAGCTTTTGGTCTTTATCCATTTGCTTATTATAACCTTTCATCCATATTCCCTAGCTTATTGCAACTTTCTGCCACTATCCCTTAACCTATCCCAACCTTCAGTCCATGTCCCTTAGCCTATTCTTGGTCTTGCTTATCCTATCCATATCTTATCACTATCCATACACTCTTTTTCATTCCTTGATCTTGATCTGACATAAGGATGCAAAATTTAAACATGGTTTCAAAAACCTCTTGACATGTCCCTCATGCCATGTCACTACTTTACATTGTCATATCCAGTCTCTTGTCCCATCACGCAATAGCCCTTGAAAATTACATCCGTATTGTCTCCATGATAAAAGGCCTTTGTCTTCCCTCTATCCACCAACATTTCAGAAAGCCTATTTATTCACCTGTCATATTCCTTGCCTTGCTAGACACTAGAGGCAAAATCCCTAAAAATCAAAAAATGTCCTGAAATAATCCAAAAAAATAAAAAATGTCCTGAAATAATCCAAAAAAATTGAAAAATGTCATGAAATAATCCAAAAAAACTGAAAAATGTCTTGAAAAAATTATAAAAATTGAAAAATGTCCTGAATAAATCCCTAAAAAAAAAAAAAAGCAAAAAAAAAAAAAAAGTGAACACAAAAAAATTGTAAAAAACTCAAAAAGAAAAAAACAAAAAAAATCCCCTTTGTGCATAAGACAGATCACTGAGCATCCCTCCGATGACACGCAATCACACACTACGCTTTACTGCAAATCACGCCTTAATAGATAAACTTTTTCAATCAAACCAGACATTCAAACTGATCACAATTGTCATATCAATCGAACGTCAACATCAATATCATTTGACTTTGTCATTACTATCATGGGTCTTATACAGGGTGTGGTATACTCGAAATCAGTCTATGTCCTATCTTAGACGGGGTACCGCATGTCCTGAAACCAGACAACATGATTGTCCTATCAACACTTTCAACTTTTGACAATGAAGATCAAGATGTTTGTTTGACTTGTTGGAATTAGTGAGTCTTATCATTTATTGATTTATCTTCGATCATGTTCCTATGTTGCTTGATGATGTCACTGAGTGATTTAGAGTGACTAGGATGGTTCATGGTCCCTTTCTTTTTTGTTGTGGTTGCTGTTTGTCTGTGATGTGTCTGTCTTTTGCAAAAAGGGTTGCATTTCAGCTCTGGCCTTCAATGCCATGATGCTACGCATCCATTTTGCTACATTAAAATAAAGGTTCTCACCTACAAAGTGCATTAGTGAAAGCAAGTTTTTCTTCGCCTCTAACTGTCCTCTGTCTCATTTCTTCTTACTAACATTTCTTTCGTTAGTTTGGGCAGTCAGGTCAGTCTAGTTCTCCGATCTCCACACAAAAACACATATGCTACATCCTGCATCCATTTGGTTAGTACATTTGCATTACATCAAACATCACATCAAGCATTTTATCCATTTCATATTATAAATGCATCAAAAACACATAAAAAAATATATCCATACATGTTCCACAATAATACATCAACAGTGCATAAGTCATCCATACATGGAAAATAACATAAGTCATAACACATTGCATCCCATCATATCGATGCATATCATATCATAGATCAACATAATATCGGAGTACAAAATTGGACTGTCTGTCCTAAGAATGGCCCGCAGGCTGACTACATAATGTCAAATTACATCTGTCTCTGTCCTAAGGAGCACATACCTCTATCACTGGGTGCTCCCTTTGTCCTCCTCATCCCTGCCATGTCTCACGGATGATGTCCCTCCTGGTCCTGGCTGTGGTGGTCTCATAGGTCCACTCACCCCCATGCTGCTCACTGACCTCCGAGAGCGTGCCCTACTCTCTGTCCTTGATCGTGCCCAATATGAAGTTGCTCTCTGCTCTGGTGGAACTGCACTCTCACATAGTGTCCTCCAATTGCGTATCTCCTCTCTGGTCTCTACCAACATCTGTGCCATCTCCTGTGCACTGGCATCCCTAATCGACCCAATATACTCAGTGACTCTCTGTTCTTCTCGCTATGCCTGAGCTATTGTTGTATCTCAAGCCGCTATAAGTCTAGCTATCTCCACTCTGAACTGATCCTGCTCTGTCCTCAAGATGGCATTCTGTCTCTCTAATGTCGCAATATGATCATGCTGACTCGCTATGGTAGCCTTGCACATCTCCATCTCCTCTATCCTAGCTGTCTCTGGCTCTATGGGTATATCCTGCAATGACTCCTGATCGGCTGAGTCTGGCTCATAATTGTCATCCCTCTCATCATCTCTATCCTCATCGTCCCCCTCATCCTCATCCCCGCCCTTATCCTCTTCGTCCTCATCATCTCCCTCCTCTCCAGCAAGTGGGAAGTCCTCCTATCTCCTCGGTATCGGAATATCAGGATATGTCAATGGCACTAGCCGTCGTCGTGCAAACCATCGCTCATACTCCTTTATCGTCCCGACATCCACCACATCAGATCTCCAATCCCACTGTCTCTGCTATAGTTGTGTGAAGTCAGCATATGCTATGTGTGGCTGAATCATTCTCCCCCACTGACTCGTCTCTCTGTGAGATCGAGCAAAGTGTGCAGTCCCTCTAGGTATATCCTGCCTCTCTCTAAACTATCGTCTGACTCTCTCTGGTAGGTACATCTCAATCTCTCTGGCAATTCACTAGTCGCCCAATTAGGTACCTCTTCTATCTACAATACGATAGCTCATCACTATCATCTGACCATCCAGGGCAATCAAGATATGGCCTCCATGTGAACTCTCTCAATCTGTCTAGCTCATGTCGCCAATACAATATGTATCCAAAAGGACCCTGTCTCAGTGCTCCCCCATAGCAGTACACATATGGTCGGTGTGGTAATACCTATCTCTCTACAATTGGTCGACATATGGCTATGTGCTCAAATGCCCATACCTGTAACAGTGTGACTCCACAGCTCAAGGTTTGAACTCCTTGATATGCTATTTGATGCAACTAAAAATATAGCATAGCCAGTACACATGGTCTCCATGCATACACCATACCCTCTGTCGCCATCCGCTCTAGCACTCTTCCCCATCCAATAGGGAATCCATGTCCTTGTCTATCTCCTGCTAATAGACATGCTATCACCACTGCTATCACCACATATCGCCGATCATACTTTGATGCCATTGTCTCCTAGCCGATCTCCCTCTCTACGATATCCAGATCATCTGCATCGCACTCAAATAATCTGCACAAAGCATCTCTCCTTGTCACTGGGTCATACTCTATCATCTCCCCATGAATCAGAATGCGGAGGATATGCCATACGTCCTCTAGTGTCACAGTCGCCTCTCCAGTCGCCAGATGGAATGAGGAGGTCTCCGAATGCCATCACTCTGCCAATGCGGTCAGTAGTCCTGTGTTTGCCCTAATCTCAGGCATGAATGTGATATAGTATATTCCAAGTCCTGCTAATGTATCTCTATCCGTGCTCCTGAGTCTATGTCGTAACATGAAGCAGTCAGGTTGGTTCTCCCGCGTGATCAATGGATACTGTCGACTCTGCATCACAATTGGGGCACATTTTGTTAGTTTTAGGGTTTGCTCCTATGGGCTGCATTTCCTTGTTTCATGTCCAAATCAGGGTGTTTTTCATCTATTTTGACCTATCCTATTCTTATCCCCCCTTTTCGGATCATTCGGAAGCTGTTTTTGGCCAAATTAGGGTTCCCCATGCACAACTGTGCCTGTGTGCTAAGTCCTGTGCCTGTGTAGTGACAACCTATGCCTATGTACCCTACACAAGTGCAGGTTACCCTGCACAAGCACAGGATGCGCTCACACAGGCGCAGAAGTCACTTTCTGCATTTTCTGTGGGCCCCGCAATGTCCTGCAAGTGATCAAAATTCATAAAATTGACAATATGGGTTTTTGAGATACATATCGCTACTCCCGCGTCGTCTGGTCGTCTGTAGGTGCATACACGTTCTCCGAGGTGATCTACCATTGGAATGTTCGCCATCTCTCTGCAAGTGTCCGTTTCCAGATTCCAGAGCAACAAATCCTCTTCTTGGGCTAGTGCAAATGAGCAATTTTCACTCTCTTTGTCTCATTTATAGATCTTTGTCAGTGCATAGATGGACGTGCACTCTCTCCATCTCATGTTGGTTGCGGTCTTTTGCACCTTCAATTGCTTGTCATTTGTATATCCGATCTCCGATTTTCAGTCTGTTTGCTCCTATCATGTTCTATCATTCTTATTGATCAATTGGCCTCTTTTTTGGATGTTTCCGGCCAATTCCTCGAGGGGGAATGCATATGTCATTGTCAGTGTCTGGGGCATTTTCATTATTGTTCTTTGAAACAACGCTTAATATTGCATTGTCTCAAAGAGGGGCAAAATGTAGACGTCTAAAAATGGTCAACGCTTGCAGAATCGTACTTTAACATTTGCGCATTGCCTTATTTTAGGGTTTTTGCTTCGCATTAACATTTCTCCTATGTCACGCACTTGGTCTTTATTATTTGCGAGCATCGAGTCCTTCTTCTGCATTTTTTAGTTGTCTTTCTTTCGAATTTGGTCTTGTCGATAACAATCTTCAGTCATGATTTTGGTCAATCTTATCCCATCGCATCAATGTGCGTGCTCATTTGTCATCATTTTGGACATCGTCAATCCTAATTAGGGTTTTGTTCTCTTATCAATCTTGTCATTTTGCGATCGATTTGTCATCGATCGTTGTCCTCTTTTCAATCTTGTCATTTTGTGATCGATTTGTCATTGATCATTGTCATTTTCAATCTCGTCATTTTCGATTGATTTGTCATCAATCGTTGTCATTTTCAATCTCGTCATTTTGGGATTGATTTGTCATCAATCATTGTCATTTTCAATCTTGTCATTTTGTGATCAATTTGTCATCGATCATCGTCTTTCTCAATTACGTCAATTTGGATCAATTTGTCATTGTTCCTCGTCAATTGGTGCATTTATCAATCAAATCATTTATCAATTCAAAATCATGATCGAATCGACATCAAATCAATCTTACATCAAAACCTAATTGTCATCCTTGCATTTCTAATTTATCTTCTAGGGTTTCATGATTTATTCATTTAACCTTGTTTGTCATTTTCTCTCCATTTTCTCTTTAGGATAAATGATTTATTTATTTATCCTAAGTCTTCTTGTCACAATTAAATGTTTATTTAATTGGCTAATTAATTCCTCCTATTTTTGTAAATTAATTAATGAATGAGAAATTATTAATTAATTTACCTAATTTGCATCAATTTCCTAATTTTCTAATTTCTCCCGAATTCCTAAATGTCTATTTCTATTTCAAATTCTTGTCATAAATCCTTGCATAGCAATTTGTCATAAATTGTCATAAATCCTTGCATAGCAATTTGTCATACACATGTCATAATTTTGCTATTCTTGATTTGAATTTCCATTCGAATCACTTTCATGCTAATCTGATCTTTTCTCCAATTTGTCTATAAATTGGATGAATTTCTTCAATCAAGGTCCCTGATCCCTGGCTGAATCAATCACGCTTCTAGTATCCTTACGCTACCATCTTGTCTTGTCAATCTTGCTTTCATATTATGCTTATGCACTTGTAGGTGAGATCCACAAAACAAAGCCATTTGAAGGAGAAAGAAGGACAATGGATAATTATGGAGGAGACATTCACGTTTGCGATGGTTTGCATTTGATTTGAATGTTTTATTTCCATATCTTTATTGAATGTTTGTAGGTTTTGTTATCATTGCAATCTGGTTTTGTGATTGAACTAGTTTAATATCTATTTGCTTTGATGATTTCCACATTTCCTAGCTACACAAGTTAATCTTTCTGAAAAAGAGTACCTGAAGGTTCTTGTGTGATGTTCAAGTTTTGACATTTTTGCAGCTGTATATATTATGTTTTTCTTCGTTTTTCTTTTCATTCTTTTTTCATCAAAGACATCCTTTGTCCTTGATGTCAAAAGGGGGAGAAAGGAATGTGATTTCTTGGATTTGAGGAGTTGCATGAGTAAGGGGGAGTTGTACACAGTTATGTTTTGCCATCAATGACAAAGGGGGAGATTATTAGACTTGTGTGAACATTGTTGATACTGTTATCATTGATGTCAAATCAACTATCCTATTTGGACCAGATAATATATGTAGCCCAAATTGGCCTAGATATTGGTTTGGATGTTGAATGTAGTCAATATGTGTAGTTATTTTGCTATGGATAGATGTTGATATTATGGATAGACGTTATGATGTGGTAAGATGGAGGTAATATAATGTAGTAATCTCTAGAAGATTCTTGTTCTAGAATTTTGAGTTCTCATTGATCCTGGTATTAGTTATGTGTCCCAATATTAGCTGTTTTGATCATATCAGTAGTATCTCTTTGAGTTTCATGTTGCGGTATCCTTGGTACACATGGAGTCCATAGTTGGAGATATTATGCTTAAGTTTGTTATAATGGGTTAGTATTCTTAGGTTTAGATGACCGTGCCCCACTCCAATAATCTCAACTTATGCATTGGAAAATGAGGTATGTAAAGGGAAGCATGTAGATATCTTGCGGAGACCAACATGAGTTCCTTGCTAATGTGTTGGGCTTCGCCAACACAATATTTTGTATTTGTTCCCTCTTCTATATATATACATATGTAGTACCATGAGTTATGACAATGGTATGGAATGAAGGCGTGTGAGAAAGAGATTGAGGGAGTTCATGAGATATGCGAAAGAGAGTTAGCAGCAAAGGTAGTAGTGTGTGAAGTGTGAGTTGCAGACAATGAAGATAGACAATTTTGCATAGTGTATTAGTCCTTCATCGGATCTGTTGGAGGATAGTTGTACAGATATCTTTAATAGGATTTATTGTAAGAGTTTGTAAATTGTAATTTGAGCTTAATCGTTGAACTGATCACATGCATTTGGAGATGCAATCCTTTTTAGTTCAACCTTTTCTGTTGTAGTGAGTAGTTTGGCAGTGAGCCACTATTGTAATCTAGCAACCTTTTATAAACACCATATAATTAGTTATATTCTCCTGAGAGTTAACACTCTCTATGGGTTTTCCCATTTGGTTTTCCATGGATAAAATTTGATGTTTGTTTTTTGGTTATGCTCTTCATGTTTATTCATCATTTTCTATTTTATATCTGTTAAGTTTGTTTGATGAATATTGATATCTCTATGGAAGATTAAAGTTTGGGGAAAAAAAATATATCTATGGGAATACTGATTCACTCTCCCTCTCTGTATTCCATTCCTTTCAACCTAATCAAAGTGTGAGTTATACATAGCATTTTTCCCTTTTCTCCATCAACCCTCAACTTTCCAAAGCCTTCCACCATGGTTTCATAAATGGGAACTTTAATAGTCCTATTCCTTTTGGCCTCCCCGATTCCATCCCCTTTGTAGGACAATATATATTATCGCCAACTAAGATAGAAAGTCAAGAAGATGCAACAAAGAAAGCTCAAATGGCGAGATATCAAAAGATGAAAATAAAGGATGATGAAAATCAGATTCTTTAAGAATGGAAACACTCTTTGATGAAAACTGTTGGTTCATAACAATTTCATAAAAGGTTCTTAAGGTCATCAAGCCCCAAGGCCAAATGCAGTCTAAAAATTACATGACACATGCTATTGGGATTGACATGAGTCTAGCCCACCCTCTAGATAAAGTGAAATCTATGGAAGAGACACAAAGGGTGGTCACCACTAATTTCCTAAAGTTGATCCAATGATTGGATAAATAAGAAAAATAATTCCAGGACATTAAAGAAGTAGTCAAGAGGTTGAGGGAAAAATATATGGGAAAATATGCAGACATAGCTTACCTTTGGAAGGAACAACAACATAATATTTTAGTGGTCCTCTAGGGAGAGTAGGCAGAGAAGGTTAAACTACAAATTGAGCTTAGTGATTCCTTGGTTAAGATTGATACCAATAAAAAATAATTTAGAAAGATGTTGACATGAAGTTGCAATCTAAAGAACAAGAATTGGCACAAGCCTAAAAGGCTCTCTTAGATGCTCACAATGCACAACACTAGCTCTAATAGAATAAAAAACAGAGCAAGGCAGAATACTCAAGCAAATAACTCAAGCATAGGATCAAGCAAGTACTAAGAAAACAACAAAATAATTGTTCAAAGTTTAGCTGGGTGCAAAAATGCAGAGATAAACAAAATCCAACAAGATCTCTCAGATGCCATAAGAATTCAAGTCTAGAAGGATAAAGAGCTACAATATAAAGAGGCATAATTTCAAAAGGATCTCAAAGAATCTCAAGTCTTGATAGATGTAAAAAAATGGGCTAAGAAAACTATGGAATCTACTCTACAATTACAGGATCAATAATAGGCACAAGTGCGCTAAGAGAATTCAATCTCTTTGGAGAGAATAAATAAATTGTAGGAGGAAGTAAAGATAAAGATTTGTAGATTCAACAATTGCAGGCTACATTTACCAATCCTACCCCACAATCCAATTTTCTCCCTGCGTTCCAACAATTATACATCTCCTATTGGGACAAGATCAAAGATATTGTTTCTTCATAATGAATGAACCTCCAATTCATTACAGATGCTAAAAAATGGAGTGCCAATGTAGGCTCAACAATCGAGCAAATTTTGTAGAGAATTACCTTGAATGTTTCCAAGTCAAAATTACTTATTGAAAAACTATATATTGTGATAGATAATGTTTCAGTAGTTGTTGGAATCAATGATAGAAGGTAGCCAGCCGGAAGCACCAATGAACTCATTAAGTGTAATGTAGTTTCTCTCAAGAGAAAGGATGTCTTGAAGCCCTTAAGTTGACTATGAAGCATATGATGGGTCCAATCAAACAATTCATTCAACTAGGGCTCTCATCACTTTTTCTTCTGGATGGGACAATTTTGACCAAAGATCAAATGAAATAGTTGTTAGAAAATAATCAACATGATTAGTCTTCCCTATAAGCTTTGAACTTGACCCCCAGTGTTGCATAGGTTGAACAAATTTTACACCCCTTGGCACAACTCAAATTTTACATGGAAGTTGCTTTGACTATTTTAACTAACATCTCATTTAAAGAGATGATTGATTTAGATCAAGCCTTTGAGGTCTTGTAGTTGTAGATTCAGTCATCTGAAGAAAATTGAGTGCCTTTGCAATTTGTGCTTTCAGAGTTGTGTCTTGTAGCTTTTTTTGGCTAATTATTTTTGATGTAGAACTAGAGATTTTGATGTTTGTGAGGCCTTTGCAAGAAGAAGCTCCCCACGAGTCACCAAAATTTTATATTTCATCATAGAGGTTGAAGGACAAAGCTCATTTTATTCATTTTGAATTCTTGGGATGCTTCACAACTCATTCTTTTACTTTAGCATTTGTTTTTGTAGTTCATAGGTCTTAATTTTTTAGGCATTCAAAATGATCTGAAACTGAGCCATGTGGTGGCACGACACAATTTCTAGTAAGAATGGGACCCTTCTTTTTTACAAAGATGCATGAGTGATCTATGTGGTGGTCTCATGCACTATCAATAAAGCCATTATATTTTAAGGAGCACTCCAATGAAAAGTGCCACATGTTTGTGTCATGGGGTTTTGAAAAAAAGGAAAAGGGGAAGGCTCTAAAAGTTTCACTTGCATGCCACATGTCTAAGGCACAATATTTCTAAGAGAAAAGCAAAGAAATCTCACAATGTTGCATGTAGAATATCATCTGGAAACAAGGTGGAAGCCTAGGGATGTTTTAAAGAAGAAAGGAATTGGGAGATGCCATGTGGCAAAACCAAAAGGTGCAAGAGAAAAAAAATGGAAGACTATGTTTCCAAGAAATTTCAACTAGAATTGTAGGTGGATCAACTCAAGATGCCACTGATGAAATATCTTTGATAATCGATAGACAAATAAGAGGGGGTGAGTGAATAAGTTGTCTCACAACCTTACACAAATCAAACTTATTCTCAAATATGATAATTAGGCATAAAAGCATAAATTAGAAACACATCAAGAACACACATAACACCAAGATTTTTGACATGGAAAACCTGTTCAAGGGAAAAACCATAGTGGGAACCTACCTACAATATGATGATACCCTATTAGAAGTATATGAAATATTACAATGGGGAATGCACATGCATTCAGACACATTGCCTAGAGCTCACTGCTTAAAAACAAGAAAGGGATACAACCCAGGGAAGACTCATTATCTTACAAACAGATTTGGATTACATCAGGAAGATCATGAAATGAGAAAATAGCATCTCCTTAATGCCCAGTTACAATGCCGGTTAAGCACATAATTGTTACAAGTGTGGTTGTCGTTGCACCAAAAGATCGACTTGTTAATGCTCGATACAACCACTAGACTTACAAAATCCATATGAGGAGGTTAAGCCATGTCACAAACTCGAGTGTTGCACTGCACAACACTAGGAGAACAAGGGCACACACCTTGCAACAATCCTCTCCCTAGCGCAAGCGAGGGGTTTTAACTTGTGACCAAGCTCTGATACCACTTGTTACAAGTGCGGTTGACGTTGCACCAAAAGATGGACCTATTAATGCTAGATACAACCAATAGACTTATAGAATCCACAAGAGGTAGTAAAGCCATGTCACAAACCCGAGCGCTATGCTACACAACACAAGAAGACAAGGGTACACACCTTGCAACAATAACAACTTTCTTCTTTTCACACTTCTTCTCTGCCCCTTAAAGATGTATACATTCAACACACATAAATTCTAATTATCATCCATACGCCGCACTCAATTACAAATAAATGACATTTATTTATACATGACATCAACCTTATCAAGGTTGGCTCAACACTCATCACCTAATTATAAAAATATAACCAGACACTCTACAAAATAAAATGCAGACCAAGCAATGTCGGCTAAGACATAGCACAAACCCATATCACACACCTCAAATGTGAAACACCTCCAAGAATTATGCATCGAACATCCGTAACACGCTACAACCATTTGGACGATCACAAATATGAAGAACACTAAGATATCAAAGAAAATAATCAATTACGCACACAACGATCAATGCGGACCACCATCACAAAAGGCACATGATCCAAAAACATCCACAAGCATAATGAATTACCACTGCAATTGTAGGCATTTGACTGAATCGATAAATGATTGATTGGTGAATGTGATGAAGAGATTGAGATTCATGTTTGATGACTAAGACTAGTATTGTCATTGATGGCAACAACGTTTTTGTAGTCATCTAAGTCTTGGAAGCCAACCGGTAAGGTTTAACCGGTACAAAAAATAGTTTAACAGAGAACCGGTAATTAGGACTCCAACCAGTAAACAAAAAATAGAGTTGCATTCATGCAATCGATACGGGCGATTGATGAAGAGTTGGATGATGAGGTTTTAAAGAAATGATGGAGATAGGTATTTGGAGCTATGTTCTTGATCACATTGGTCGATTCAACCGGACAAGCGATATTTGATGTACAGAGCAAAAATTCTAATGAACACTTAACTGGTAGTGATAAAGTCACTTAAATCAGTAAAATGACACAAGTTTTGTTTTATTTTTGGTTTGTTATGTCGATGGCCGACACAAGTTCGACATGCAATGTTAGTTTGTCTAGATTCATTGAACCTAGGAAATTGTTCCAAGGTTGTGGCCGACTAAGTTGATGTCTATAAAACGTGTGACGAGTTATGAGATAGATATGTGTATGTTGATGAGATTGAAGGTGAATATTGAGATTCTGATTGTGTGGTGATTAGTGAAGCTTTGTATTGATGTGTTGTTGAATTTTTGAGGATCTGAAGTGGATCTTATCAAACATAGAGGTGTTATATGAAGATCATTTGAACTATTGTTATCCTAATAGTTACATCAACAAAATCCCTTAACCGGGTAGGTCCTAACAGGCCTTACATTATAAATCCCTTAACCGGGTAGCTCTATATCAGAGTCTTAAATCCTCTTGCGAGGTTGATCCTAATAGGTCAAAGATCCTAACATGGCTAATAATTTAAATCCCTTAACCGGGTGACTCCTAACTAGGTCTGCTCCTAACAGGGTATATTTGTAAGACCTTAACCGATCAAGATTTCTATTCTACAGATAGTGAATCTTGTGGGTAACTCCCACTATAGTTTTTCCCTTTTGGGTTTCCACATATAAATTTCTTATGTTATGTGGAAATTGTTTTATTGGGCATTAGCTTATGTGGTGATATTCCTCTTAAGCTTGTTAAGTTTTAAGTTGTTTAAGTTGGTGATCAGATTCATATGTTTTTATTTGCACTGATTCACCCCCCTCTCACTGCCTTACAAGTTTATCAATTGGTATCAAAGACAAACTTCTTGGAGGTTTAATTGCTTGAGAAGGATTTCTAAGGCAGACATGGGGGATATGAGTTATAGAGAGATGTTTAATAAACTTGCAGAAACTAAAGAACCCCTAGAAACATTGAGAGGCAAGTATAAAGCTTCACTTGCTAAGAGAAGAGAACTAACTGAACAACTGTTGGAGTTTTCTGAGAGCAGTTCTTCTGATGAAGCAAACATAGGTGCATTGGTTGGTGAGGTGGAGAAACTAAATGATGAGAAGACTAACTTGAAGAGAGAGCTAGAAGCCCTAACCATCTGGATGAGTTAGGAACTTGAAGCAAGGAGGGAAATAGAAGACAAGATCAAAGAGAAAGAACATGACATCTTTAAGATAAATTAGGAAAATGACACTCTATATGCACATTGGAATGACGAAAAAGAATAAAAAGAAGAAATAAAAGAAGCATTGATATGGAAATATCTCTTAGAGATACTCTTATGAAAAGTAATGAAGACCTTACACAAGAACTTGTTGATGCTAATGAGAAGCTTACAAAGTTTAACAAACCTTATACCGTGCTTGATGAATAGATCTAATCTCAAAGGATGACCGATGATACAACTGGATTGGGTTACAATACATTTGAGAAAGGTGAGCCTTCAGGTACAAAGGACAACATGCATGAAGGTAAATTTGCGCCTAAGATTCAGAAACCCACTGGTAAGAAATCCTATAAGCTTGTTTGTTTCAACTGTCATAAACCAGTGATAGTCTTGATACTTAATGTTAAGTACAGATGCCAAACTAATAAGATGAGAGGGGGGGGGGGTGAATCATACAAACTTAATCTTCCATAAAAACATCAGATTCAACCTCGGTAACCTATACATCAGTAATATAACCAAAACTACTAAACATGCAAACTCAAAAGCATATAAACATCATAACACTCATAACACCAGATTTAACGTGGAAACCCAAATAGGGAAAAACCACTGTGGGATTTCGGACCCACTAAGAAATATACTCTTCTAGAGTATGCTCGGTTAAAAGAAAATCCTATTAAAGATTACAAACACATTGCTAGATGTGACCCGGTTAAGGGATTTCCCTCAGATCTATTAGGATCTTCACCTTGTTAGAAGTGACCTTGTTAAAGGATTTCAAACACTCAATCAGAATGTCACCTTGCTAGAGGGTTTTATAAATAAGACTATTAAGTCCACTCGGTTAAGAGATTTTCTGTCACTTTACAAAATAACAATAATAAAAATCTATCTACAACTTCACATCTAAAATGCTAAAGTAGATTCTTATTTGCTCAATACAATATAGACACAGAACTAATCTTGTCCATCTACTGGGCTCTATATTTTGTTATTCAAAACATGTCTTCAAGCTTCTGTGCTCGGTAATCACTATGTAGCATCCTTGTGCATACACTTGCCCACATACATTGTTTATCAACAGTTCCTTATTTATAAATAATAGCTTAACCGCTTAATCTCCTTGATCATATTTCCCATGATCAATCATAGCCATCAGATCTTCAAACTTGACCAGGTTCAATGTATCCTTCGATCTGAAAATGTTTTACCCAACCTAGGAGCTTGCATACATTTCTTGGAACTTGTGCTAGTGTATTGCGGTTCAATCTGAGCTGTAGATCTTCCTGCCGATTTTGCTTTGCCATAGATTCTTTAACAAACTTCATTCATGGCATACCAATCATTTAATCATAGCTAGCTCATCAGCTTCCTTCATTAAATAATGCTTTTATTCATTCAATGCATTTTGTTATTACTTTGTTGCAACTCGGTAAATACTAAACTTCACTCGGTAGACATTCTGCCTTCATTAACCGATAGAGATAACCTTAGGGTTTACCGACTAGGTTCTTTGCTCGGTAACATAGTATAGTATTATCCTTACAATCAATAACATATGTATGATATCAAAACAATCTAAACATCATGATCTCATCATTGTCTAACTCGGTAATAGTTGCCCATTGAATAACTTATTCCTCCCCTTATTCATCATATTCTTTATGTGTCTTTTACCGACTTCTTTATACTCTTCAAATCATACTTCTCAAGCTATGGCAACATCATACTGAATTAGAATTTCAATTTCTTGACATCAATGACAAAATAATAATATTAAGACAGTAAAACATCCTTAATCAGTTTTATCCATAATCATCAACAACCTTCTCAATATCCTTATTGAAATGCCAACAATCTCTCCTTGTCTGTTATAATGCCAAAAGCCAACAACCAGGACATACTGCTAATGTTTTTAGAATCAGATCTGATATTACTAATGGTTATAGACCTAATACATATCAAGGATATAATCCTAGAACCTTTAATGGTTATTGTTACACTTACAACATGCATGGACATAGAGCTATTGAGTGTAGGTATGAAGCAAATAATCTGGCACCTCACATGAGTCAGAGGTCTAGTGGTGGTTGGCAAAGAACCTTTAATGATCAGAGAAGTCCTAACTGGAAGAGACTCTATGATAACCAGTCTAGCCCTTATGAGATGGAAAAAAAGGATGAATATGGTTTGCACAATTTGTCATAACTACAGTCATGTAGATATGAACTGCAGAAGAAGAACTGGAAGAGGCAATGCTAGACCTTGGAGAGAATCTGGTATGGCTTGTTATCATTGTCATAAACTGGGACATATTGCAAAGTTTTGCAGAGCAAAGGTGAAAAAACCGGTAAATCAATCTATTGACCGAAAAGCGAAGATGAAATTTGATGTGGAGGAGACTAGAGATGAAATGAATAGAATATGGAAAAATAAGGATGATGAGAAAACTGAAGAGAAACCATCTGAAGACCCTATTTCTTCACCTAGTGTGGAGAACCCTTCATCGACAAACTAAACTGTTAAAAAGCTTTAGGGGAGCTTAATGTTAGATCTATTTCAAAACTGTCTCAAAGACCATGAGGTATGTTAAATCTATATACTTTGATGCATTATGATATTGTGAAGTGATTTTATGATCAAACCAATAGGTTTGATGTGTTATGAGAACATGTAGTATGTTGGAAGATATTTTAGGGTTTTACTGATAATGACATTTTATGCGGTAGATAATGGGCAAATAAAAGGAACTTTTTGAATGTTATTTGTCACATTCAAATCTTGTGAGCACATGAAGAGCTAATAGAGAAAAGTAGAGTTTGTGTCTACAATATCGACAAAGATTTGAAGTGATCTGGTGTGATTTGTGATCGACAATTGGTGAGAAAGATTTGATGGTGTTTGGAACCCTAGTGTAGAAGTGGTAAAATGTATTTATCTAGAAATCCTGTTATCTTCTTATCTATTTGAATCATTGAAGATGTACACCCCTCATCTAGTTGATGTTACTGATAGACCCCATCCCAAATTTAAGAGGAACCCATTTAAGTCTGAGGCAATTGATCCCGTCGGAGCCCTATTCAGAGTTCCTTATGGTGTCTTACATGTTGAAGATGTTAGATCATTTTATCATTGCAAACTAGAGGATCTTGGTGTTAGATACTTGATCAGTCCCAAAGACACTGAGAGGGGGGGGGGGGAATTGGTGTCTAATTGGTAAACAAGAGGTTTAAACTTGTTTGCAGCTTTATAACCCAAATTAGTATACTGGTAAACAAATAATAGTGCAATAAAGAGAAACAAAAGTATAACCATCAATGCACACCATAACACAGATATTTTTGGCGAGGAAACTCAGAAGGGGAAAAACCTCGATGGGATTTGTGACCCACAATATTTACTCACTAGCCAATATGAAAAAATATTACTTATACAATAGGGGCCTTCACATGCAGGAAGGCCAACAGCCTAGAGCTCACTGCTCAATCACAAAAAGGAGTCTCACTGACTACAATTGGATGGTTAAATCCAATGAAATTGTACTGCTCAAAATAGGATATGCAATGCTGGATTTGTAGGTCTCAGGGACAACTGAGAGGGGGGGAGGGTGAATCAGTTGTCTAATAAGTTTAAACCAAAATTTTATTAACCAACTTAATGCTTAATACCGGTAAGACAGTTAAATGTGCCGGTAAACAGTGTTAACAGGAAGTGCTGTATCGGTAAGAATTAATGCATGAAACATAAGCACAAACTCAACCACAACACATGACACAAATATTTGTACATGGAAACCCTGTAAGGGGAAAAACCACGGTGGGAAACCTTACCCACAATCAGATGATACTACTGCAGATAGTAAGTGTACAAAGAGGGGTCTGCACATGCAGAAAGGCCAACAGCCTAGAGCTCACTGCTCAAACACAAATGGGAGTCACACTGACTACAGTTGGATGGTTAAATCCAATGAGAATGTACTGCAAAAAATAGCATCTTCATATGCTGGATTCAGTACCGGTGTAATGCTGATATGCTTCTACAAAAACCTAACTTCACCTTCAAATGATGTCTTCGTGTATATCTCTGCTTGATCTCACATATATCCTTAAATCTTTTTCACATTCCACATTTGATCTTACAAATAAAATCTTACATTTATACCATACCCTAAGACCAATTTTAGTAGGTCAGCTCTACAAGATATCACAATAAAACATTTTACAAATAATACAATATCCGATGCAATAACCGATTGAACATGTCGGCTTAATGCTTTTATAACAATAATAAATCATCTCCATAGCATGCCATGCTGATCTGGAAAAGATAAACCTGTCGGTGTAACCCTAGATAACCTGGACCTATTTGCCGGTAAAAGCAAATATGCAAATAAGAATATACCAATGATATTACTTCAAGGAAAAGTGTCCACATGATGTCTTCAACATTACCAAGTGTCTTCCATGTCATTGCAGGTACCGGTGAACATTATATCCTGCCAGTTAGCCATATACCGGTGATTGTTTGAATAGTTTACTGATTGCCGGTGAATGTTGCTGGATCTCCAAAGTAGGTGTATTTAGCAGGTGTTGACATCAATGACAAAACCATACCAAAATACCAACAATCTCCCCCTTTGGCATTGATGGCAACACAAGATGGAAAAACCATCAAAGTGCCAAAATTGAAATGCCAAGTACAAAAACCAATTCTCCCCCTAGGAGTAATATGTGTTTATACAAAGATTTATTTACAATACCAATCTCTCCTCAAAAAGATAATGCATTTTTCCATATATTTTTCCTTAATGTTTTTCCATATATCTGTCCCCCTTTGACATCAAATGCCAAAGTCACAAAAAGGTCAAGTTCATACAAAATACCAACCAATTCAATATACCAACTACTCCCCCTGAGAAGTAGCTCCCTCCTCAAATATAGGAATAAAAGATTTGTCCATTTAATTATGTCGGTTGATGACAATCATCAACTGTCTAAGTCTCTACCGGTGGAGGTAAGACTCCGAGCTGATCTCTGAGATACTCAAAAGTTTCCTTAGGCAAAGGTTTTGTAAAAATATCTGCAAGCTGTTCTTTAGTATTCACATAAACCAGTTTTATTTCCTTTTCTTCAACTTTTTCCCTTAGAAAATTCAGTTTGATAGAAACATGTTTTGTTTTAGAATGTAATACTGGATTCTTAGATATATCAATTGCTCCAGTGTTATCACAATATATAGTAATAGGTTCTTTGCATTTTACCTTTATGTCTTTCAACATTTGCTTAAGCCAAAGTACCTGTGTATAGTTTGTTGCTGCTGCAACATATTCTGATTCTACTGTTGATAAAGATGTACAACTCTGTTTCTTACTTAACCAAGAAACTAATCTCTTTCCAAGAAAGAATGCTCCTCCAGTGGTGCTCTTTCTATCATCCACATCTCCTGCCCAATTTGCATCTGTGTATGCATATAGATCAAAATTTTCATCTTTAGGATACCATAATCCAAGATTTGTTGTGCCTTGTAAGTACTAGAAAATCCTTTTTACTGCTGATTCATGATTTTCCTTGGGATTACTCTGAAATCTAGAAACTATACATACTGCATTCATAATATCAGGTCTGGTTTGTGTCAAATACAGTAAACCTCCTATCATAGATTTGTATCTAGTTGGATTAATAGGTGTAGATTCATCCCTTTGAGATAATTTGTCATTTGTAGTCATAGATGTGCTTACCGGTTTAGAGTTCTCCATCCCAAATTTCTTGAGTAGTTCTTTCAAGTACTTAGATTGACTCAAACATATGCCTTTATCAGTCTGTAAAATCTGCAATCCTAAAAAGAATTTTATTTCTCCAATCATAGACATTTCAAATTCATGCTGCATTTTAAGAGAAAATTCTTTGCATAATCCATCTTCTCCTCCAAAGATTATATCATCAACAAATACTTCCATAATCAAAATGTCATCATTAGTTACTTTGTAATATAAATTGCTATCTGCATTTCCTTTAGTAAAACCAATTTTTAAAAGATACTTATCCAATCTTGCATACCAGGCTCTTGGAGCTTGTTTTAGTCCATACAGAGCTTTTCTTAATCTGCAAACCATATCATTGTTATCCTGTCAAAGAAAATCCATCAGGTTGTTCAATATAGACTTCCTCTTCAAGATCTCCATTAAAAAATGCACATTTAATATCCATTTGATAAACTTTGTAATCTTTGTGAGCTGCAAAGGCCAAGAATAATCTAACTACCTCAGTTTTGGCTACCGGTGCAAAGGATTCATTGTAATCAACTCCTTCTTTCTGAGAATATCCCTTACACACTAGTCTTGCTTTATTCCTGACAACCTTACCATCTTCATTGAGTTTGTTTCTAAATACCCATTTGGTTCCAATTACATTTTTATTTTCAGGCCGGGGAACTAATGTCCAAGTATTATTTTTCTCAATTTGTCCTAATTCTTCTTCCATAGCTTTAATCCAAAATTTATCTTCACATGCCTCATTGATAGATAATGGTTCAATTTGAGAAATAAGACATACTTATTCATTTGCCAATCTTCCTCTTGTCATGACTCCTTTAAATTTGCTTCCAATTATCTGATCTTCAAAATGATTCAGTCTTACATACTAGGGTGTCTTAGTCTGTTGTTGTTCTTCAATTACTATGGTATCCGTGTGGGAGAAAAAGTGACACTAAGCAAACATGCCCTAATCTCACTTTCAACCACACACTTGTGGAATACGAAAGAGCCTAGAGGTATCACACAATTGGCTACTTCTTCTTGTGGAAGAGAGAGCCAGGGGCTACCTATTAGGATTTCTTTTCCTTTGTTGCAATTGAAAGATGAAATGATGCAAGTTCAATCCCTAACCCCAAAGTGCAAGTATGAACTAATAACGAGATTGCAGAATTGAACTTAAATAATGGAAAGCTGTAAATACAAGGATAAGACAAGAATGCAAATGCGTACCCAGAGTTAAAATCTGACTGAAAATGTTCGGGACGGGGGAGTGGGTGCCACGGTCCTGATTCTGCCCCTGAAACTGCTCCAAAAACTGTTGTTTTGCACTCTGGAAAAAGCTGTCAAAAATGCTGAAAATGCTGTCTGTCAGGAGGACCAGGGCGCCCAGCGCCCCTTTCCCAGGGACCAGGGCGCCCAGCGCCCCTGTCCTGGTAGGACCAGGGTGCCCCACGCCCCTGTCCTGGTCTTTTGCTCTGAGATTTGGTGTGAAGTTCGGTCTCCGTCTGCTTCTTCCGGATCTGTAACTTGCGGCGTCGTCCGAATTTCGAAACCTGCACTTATATCTGAAAAGGTATGGTGGGCGGCTATATAGGGTTTTGCCTTAGTCAAACCCCCGCTTCGGTGATTTCCACCTCCACGAATAGCCAAGTTGTATTGTAAAATGTATTGTGTGTGCAGACCTAGTGTGTGTGCAAGGTACTTAAATGCAAGAAAGCAAACTAGAGCAACCTAGAAAGTAAAACCTAATTGCTTGTAAATGATAATGTAAATGCTCTAAATCAAGATGCAAAGTGATCTAAAGCATGAATAAAGGATATATTAAAGCTTATGCAAAGACATGAAAACAACATGAAATCATACCCAACCCTTAAGGGAGGAGTACAAGCCAATCTTCAGTCGGTAATCTCCTATTGTTCTTCAATGTCTCCCAAGCCCCAAATGAATGAAATTGATGAATGCTTGATGGAAGGATGTTGAATGTTGTTGAAGTCTTCAAAGATCTGCTCTTTCGCTACCTAGAAGGTCCTTGAAACCAAAATTCGGATCCTTTCAAATGAAGAAAGAGAGCTCTTATGTATGAAACCCTAGGTCTTAATTTCAACTTTAGGCCGACTTAGAGATTGAATCTCCCACCAATTTCTTGGGGTTAAGCTTTATTTTATGATTGGATCGCGCTCCTAAAATTTCGGGAAAAATGTCCGAGACCATGTTGCACTCTGGGCGCCATGGTCCCGACAACTTTTCACCAAATTTTTAGGACTGTCGGATATGATGATTTTAGAGAGAATCCCGAAGTTACAGGTGATTTCAAGATGTTTTGACCCCCGAAATCAAGCCCCCAAGTTCAAAATAGGACCTAATTAGGGTTTTTGATTAAATGATGTATAGGAGGAATAAAATGAAAATGGCACACTTTAATGAAAGGGCCCAACTTTATGATATGGGAGATGATAAAATAGAACCTTAGACCTAATTAATTTAATTAATTAAGTGCTAAAGGGGAAATGTAATGTAAAATGCAAAATGCACCAAGGCGGGTGCTAAACTAGGTGTGAAATTGTACCACCCTAGCAAGTGCATACAATTTATGACGCTACAGTATCCTCTGATGATACCGGAGTAACTAGATCATCATTCTGTACTGGTGGATTTAGTGTTGGTTCATTTGTCATAATTTTGGTTACCAGTTCAGAGTCTATATACCTTGAAGTTCCTCTGAATTGTTCATCAATCTTTACATTTGTACTCTCAACAATTTTCTGTAATCTTTTATGAAAGCATCTATAAGCTTTACTCTTAGATGAATAACCAAGATATATTCCTTCATCACTTCTAGGATCAAACTTGCCAATATACTCATCTCTTCTAATATAACATTTACTTCCAAAAATTATGAAATACTTAAGAGTAGGAGCATTACCAAACCATAGTTCATGAGGGGTTTTACTGGTTTCACCTTTGATGTGAACTTTGTTGAATGTATAGACAGCAGTGCTTACTGCCTCTCTCCAGTACACATGTGGTAGATTTGCTTCTGATAACATACTTCTTGTTGCATCCAAAATAGTTCTATTTTTCCTTTCAACAACTCCATTATGTTGTGGTGTTTGAGGTGCTGATAACTGTCTTTTGATTCCATTTACTTCACAGAATGTATTAAAATCTCTTGATGCGAATTCTCCTCCTTGATCTGATCTTAAACATTTAATTTTCTTACCGGTTTCATTTTCAACCATTGCTTTGAATAGTTTGAACTTCCCAAGTGCTTCTCATTTTTCCCTAAGAAAAGTAACCCAACACATTCTAGAATAATCATCAATAATTAGCATGAAATATCTATCACCTTGTAAGCTTTTAGTTCTAGCCGGACCACATAAATCAGTGTGAATTAAATCAAGAGCATTATTGGATTTTTCTGGAATACTTTTGAAACTAGTTTTAACTTGTTTTCCAAATTGACATTCCTTGCAAATTGTATTATGAGGTTTCATAATTTTAGGTAGATCTCTAACTGCCTTAGAAGTACTGATTTTTACCATGCAATCAAAATTTACATGACATAGTCTTTTATGCCATAGCCAACTTTCATCTATATGTACAATTAAGCATGCCTTTTCACTGTTATTCAAATGAAAGATATTACCTCTAGTCTGATTACTGGTTGCAATTTCCAAACCAGTTCTATTCATGATTTTGCATTTTCCATTTTTAAATTGTAACTGAAAACCTTTCTCAACTAATTGACCAACACTTAAAAGATTATGTTTGAATCCTTCAACATCGTAAACATTGTCAGTGTTATGTTTACCATCAAGAGATATTGAACCCTTACCTTTGATTGAACAGGCTTTGTCATCTCTGAATCTTACTAAACCTCCATTGTATTCTTGAAAGTTCAAGAATTTGCCTTTGTCTCTAGTCATGTGATGTGAGCATCCTGAGTCAATAATCCATTCATCCTTTGATTCAACTTTAGCTGCTAGGGCTTGTTCTACCAGTTGAGCAATAGGTATCAGTTGATCTTCTGTTATAGCAACAAAGACCCATCTATTGTCTGCTAGATCCTCATCAGAATCATCAGTCACACCTTCATCAACAATGTAACAAGATTTATCTTTGTTTTTCTTAAATCTGTATCTCTGATATTCAGGATTAGGTTTCTATGTCCTTCTAGCTTCTTCTCTTAGTCTAGCATGTCTATCAGGGCATCTTGAAGCCATATGACCAATCTTATTGCAGTTGAAACATTTAAAGGGTGCTTTACCTTCATACTTACTTCCAATTGGACCTTTTGGCATTTTCCTTGCAAATAGTGCTTCAAGTTCTTCAAGCTCTTCATTCTCCTTCCTGGTTTCTTCAAGTTCTCTTGCATAAAAGGCTCTCCAGTCCGATTTGTCAAAAGATGGAGCAGATGATGTTGATGCTTTGAAGGCCAAATCAGTTTTTATAGTAGCAACAGGACCAAATTCCTCAATTTCAAAAGCTGAAAGTTTTCCAATCAATGTATCCCTAGTTACTAATGTATTAGGCATTGTTCTGAATTCATTAATAACAGTAACCTTCATTTTATATGCCAGTGGCAAACCTCTTAAGATTTTTGAAACAATCTCATCTTCACTCAAGGTTCCTCCACAACATTTGATACCTAAAACAATTTCATTTACTCTTTCCATAAAAGCAGAAATTCTTTCATCTTCTTCCATTTTCAGATGTTCATACCTGACTCGAAAGCTTTCAATTTTTGCAATTTTGACTATGGAATCCCCTTCATTCAGTGTTTCCAAATGATCCCAAATAGCTTTTGTAGTAGATCTATCTGATAATCCCATGATTTGTTGATCTGATAATGCGCTCAAAAGTGCTTCTCTTGCTTTGCAATCATTTTCTTCATCTTTAGCTAAAGTAATAGGAGTAGGCTGACCAGCTATAGCATCAGTATAACCATTCTTAGTGACTTCCCAAATGTCTTTACCAATGCAATTCAGATGTGTCTCCATTCTGATTTTCCATATTCCATAGTTGGTTCCATCAAGTTTAGGACTATCCTTTCTGAAATAATTAGTAGACATTGGATCTCCTCAAGTTGTTAAACTTCTGCAAAAAAGAGGACTAGGCTCTGATACCAATTGTAGGTCCCGAGGACAACTGAGAGGGGGGGGGGGTGAATCAGTTGTCTAATAAATTCAAACCAAAATCTTAGTAACCAACTTAATGCTTAATACCGGTAAGACAGTTAAATGTGCCGGTAAACAGTGTTAACAGGAAATGCTGTACCGGTAAGAATTAATGCATGAAACATAAGCACAAAGTCAACCACAACACATGACACAAATATTTGTACGTGGAAACCCTGTAAGGGAAAAAACCATGGTGGGAAACCTTACCCACAATCAGATGGTACTACTGCAGATAGTAAGTGTACAAAGAGGGGTCTGCACATGCAGAAAGGCCAACAGCCTAGAGCTCACTGCTCAAACACAAATGGGAGTCACAATGACTAAAGTTGGATGGTTAAATCCAATGAGAATGTACTACAAAAAATAGCATCTTCATATGCTGGATTTAGTACCGGTGTAATGCTGATATGCTTCTACAAAAACCTAACTTCACCTTCAAATGATGTCTTCATGTATATCTCTGCTTGATCTCACATATATCCTTCCTTAAATCTTTTTCGCATTCCACATTTGATCTTACAAATAAGATCTTACATTTATACCATACCCTAAGACCAATTTTAGTAGGTCGGCTCTACAAGATATCACAATAAAACATTTTACAAATAATACAATATCCGATGCAATAACCGATTGAACATGTTGGCTTAATGCTTTTATAACAATAATAAATAATCTCCATAGCATGCCATGCTGATCTGGAAAAGATAAACCTGTCGGTGTAACCCTAGATAACCTGGACCTATTTGCCGGTAAAAGAAAATATGCAAATAAGAATATACCAATGATATTACTTCAAGGAAAAGTGTCCACATGATGTCTTTGACATTACCAAGTGTCTTCCATGTCATTGCAGGTACCAGTGAACATTATATCCTGCTGGTTAACCATATACTGGTGATTGTTTGAACAGTTTACTGATTGTCGGTGAATGTTGCTGGATCTCCAAAGTAGGTGTATTTAGCAGGTGTTGAAATCAATGACAAAACCATACCAAAATACCAACAGGATTCAGTATTGGTTTAAGCTCTTTAAGATACCTCTACCATAAACCTTGATTCTCTTTTCTCTACTCTTATTCGGTCATAGGATAATTACATCAAAATGCATATACAGTTATTCACTTACCTATATACCTAATTACCTTTTAAAATGACCTACAAGATCTCATACATATATGAGTCTTTACAATACATCATGTCGGCTATAAAATATAATTACAATATAAAACAATATTATTTCCATGTTGGCTTAGAGTGCTGGTGTGATCTATTCTCGATGTAGACTGGATGCTAGTGTGAATAAACTTGTAGTACTTGCTGGTGTCGGTAGATGATGTCTATTGCCAGTGTAACCTATTGGTGTAGGAACACCCTTTCAAGCTCTCCCTCCTTGTTTTGTTGGTGTTATGCTTCTTATGAAGCCATTGTACATGAATAAGAGCCATGAGCTCATGTGTGTTAGACTAGGTCCTAGTTGTAGGTCCTTAGTGTTTGTTGTGATTTCTTGTGCAGGAGAGGTTGAGTGTGCCTAGAGTGTGTGTTAGGCCTTATTGGCATGTTTATGTACTTAGGATAGCCCAAAATAGGCTTAGGAGTCATGAAAAGCAACAATGGAAAAGTTGCTCAAAAGATGCAAAAGTTGCATGACAACTTTTAAAAGTTGTCAAGCAACTTTTCCACCCAAAATGGTCATAGACCCTTTTTGCGCATGGAGAGCCTTAATTTTGGCACACCAACTGAGGTATAGGTAGTGATGCTCTGCAAAAAGGATTAGAAAATCTGTTTGATGGCAACACACACAAGAGCACAAGAAACAAACGTTAGTGTTAGCAACAAAAGATTATCCTAAACAGGCATATCAAGAGAGATATTAAGCATGAAATAGAAAGCATATAAACATAAAATGAAATAGCTAATCAAGATGCTCATAGTTGCTCCTCCCTTGTTCCTCTCCTCTCCAAGTCTCAAATGAGTGTAGCTCTCAGCAGCTTTTTGCACTATGGATGCTTATGGAGGATTGAGATTTAATACTAAGCTTCAAATATGAAATGAAAAGCTAAATACTATGCTAGAGTAGATAGTGATGCTATGAAAAAGCTCTATGCTAATGCCAGTATAACAACAATACTCTAAAATGCTTCTCTTTGCTTGAGGAGAAGGGTTCTATTTATAGAAGAAATGGGGAAATGAAGGGTTAAGATTGAATGGTTTAATCAAGGGCCAAGTTTGAAAGTTGGGGATCCATGTGCACAATTGGCACCAATAAAATGGTGACAAGTGTCAACATAGGATTGGGTTGAGAGAGGAGGTTGGAGGCATTAAAGGCCTGAGAAGACCTCATGGTTATCTAGAAGGCAAGGGTCAAGTCTAAATTAAGATTACCCACTGGATTAATAGTTAATCCAAGGATAAACCTTTGTGCAAATGTTTAAGAGATAATCATGGTCAAAGCATTAATGGCCTGATGAGACCTTTGGGTTGGGTAGAGGTTGAGTCAAAACAAATGTTTTAACCATGTGGGAGGGTTGAATTAACCATTAATGGTTATTGGAGACTTTGGGGATTAAGTGGTTGAAGGTTGAAAGCTTTCAAAGGTTATCCAAGACTTTGAGGGTTAATTTGTTGAACACACAAAGCATTAATTGTTTTTCAAAGACTTTGGAGTCTTTGAGAAGTGACTCCAATTTGCTTAGGAATGTGACAATATTTAGGGGATGGATTAGGCTAATTAGGAAGGGTTTAGAAGAATCTAGAAGGGGTTTAGGCATACAAGTGGATTTTGTAGGAAAATGCAAGTGGGAGAAATTTTGGTATTTTCAATTAAAATAAAATCATTTATTTCAATTAAATGGTGTAAGTTGAATTTGGATAAATATTTAAATAAATATTAATTTATTTAAATGAGAAAAAGAAGATAAAGCATTTAAAATGCTTGAAGACTTTGAGGGAAACCATTAAAGGCTTGAAGACTTTAAGGAAAACCATTAAAGTCTTAAGAAGACTATAGAAGGAAGCCATCAAGTTTGAAGACTTTAAAGCCATCAAGTTTGACTACTTTAAGGGAAACCATTAAAGGTTTCAAGTGGGTGAGGATAAATAGGATTTTAAATAAATAATTTATTTAAAATAGTTGTGCAACTTGCTTTTGTAGGAAAATACAAGTGGGTGGAGGATAAAGGTGATTTAAATAAATTATTTATTTAAAATAATTGTGCAATTTGCATTTGTAGGAAAATGCAAGTGGGTGGAGGATAAAGGTGATTTAAATAAATGATTTATTTATTTAAATGTGAGAGGTGGGATTTTGGGGGTTTTAAATAAATATTAATTTATTTAAATGTGAGAGAAGATTTAATTAAATAAATATGATTTATTTATTTAATTAATGGTCTGAATTTGGTTAAGTGAATTTAAATCAAATAAATTGAATAATTTATTTAATTAATAGGAGAATAGGGTTAAGATGAATTAATTAAATATTAATTTAATTAATTATTAATTGATGGTTAAATAATCAAATAAATACTAAGTATTCATTTAATTAAGTGGACAGATTTATGTGACTACATTTGCCCCTCTTTGAGACGGTGCAGTTTATCGCGTCGTTTCAAAGAAAGAAAAATAGGTGTGAAGAAATGCCCCATAAAATGTAAATTTAATGGGTGGTATGCCCCCTCGAGAGATGGGCCGAATTTTTTTTGAAAAATCGGGCGATCTCTCGAAAAAGAATGAAAAGTGGAGGGGATGTAGAATAGAAGAAATTAGAACTAATGATGAAAGAATGGGAGAAAATGGAGTGAATATGAAGAAACAACAAGCCAGCGAGTACCCTGAGGTCATGCAAGAGATACATAGCAGATGTAGTGTGGGGTTTTGATTGATGCTATACAATTGATCAAAATTGGTTGGACAATCTGGTGCAATCGGTTTAATTGCCCCGGTCAAGTCAAAGCGTGACAGTTGATGTCAGTTGGTCGCTTGAACATGATAAAGTCTGAGTAAGTGAATCAAAGTGACCTGATGGTGACTTAGACAATTGATGTAATTGTCCGATGAAGTCAAGGTATATGAAGCAAAATACTCGTTGAGACGTAGACAATTGATGTAATTGTCCGTTGGATTGTGTTTGATTGGTTGATCAATTGATAGTGTGTGCGTGTGATGGATGGTTGTGGGAAATCATGGCAACCCCGTTGAGACTAGGTCATTGTGATAAATGCCTGATGTAGTCTAGGATTATCATAATCGATTACCTGTTGAGACCCGAAGATACTTGATCAGAGTATCTGTTGATAGTCTAGGTGTGTGTGAGACGATGTATCTGTGCAGATAGAGTAACTTTCTTGACTTATTGGATGACTTAGGATAGGAAACACAATCCCTCCTATTTAGAGATGGATGGTGATGAACGTGGCTTGATTAGGTTGATTGGGACATGATGTAGGGTATGTGATGGTGATTATCGAGATGGGGAGGGTGGGGGGGGTTCAATGTTAGATAGAAGAAATGGAGGACCTATTACATTCCTATGGAAGAAGAAGAAAATAGAGTATCCATTGTCATTACTATGTATGAATGATATGCAGCTATTTATGAATGTATGGATGGATGGAATGCAACGGAATGCAATATATACAAATGAGATGGAATGATGATCCATGGTGCATTATTTTTCATCATTGAGCTTTAAAATGTTGTAAGAAAATACAAGCAACTTGACATAAAGATTCAAGATGACCAGAGTCTTTCTTACATGGATTTTGATATAGCAAGTTAATACAAGCAACTTGATATAATGGATCAAGTTGACCTGAGTATTGCTTGCGGAACAGATAAGGATTATCTCCTTTCATGCATGACTTGGAACGTCCTCCTTGATCTTAGGCTGATCATATCCTGAGACAAGTGCATACCGTAATAAGAGATAAAAACCTTTATCCAAATTGGATGAGGAGGAACCAAAGAATGAGCATTGTACCTGTAAACAAATAGTATATACATAAAGAATAAAAGAATATGGATCCTTGGTAATGGTTCATGCTCATATGGTCGAGATATACGCTGTAGTCAGCAAGCCGTAGTGATCTATTATTGCATTTGGCATAAGATCACGTAGCCTAGTGAACTTCCCACGTAGACACCATTAGTACATGCCCCAGAACTTCATCGGAAATAATGCGCAAACGATACAAAACCATGCTGAAAGATCCTGATACAGATAAACGAACGATTTGTACTCACAAATCAACCAAGTATTTGATAGCTTAACATAATTTTCTTGTCAAAGAAAACGTCATCTTGTCTTTGTTTTTGATAAGGAAGGATGCATCCTTGTTTTTAAAGACAGTTTCTGATTTGTTGATGTGGATTGTGTGGTCGTTTGGTAAGTGGTCATTGTGTGAGTATTTTGTCAATGTTTATTTTGTATCTGATCGGATAAATATGTACAAGGTGTTGCCATGTTTTTGTGTGATTTTTGATGGGTTTTCCGATGTTTTTTGGATTTTGTGAAATTTTTTTGAATGTTTTTGGTATTTTGAGAGTCATTTTTTAATGTTTTTGATATTTTCTGATGATTGCCTGAATGAAGAGCGTAATGAATCATATGAGACAATGTAGAATCCACTTCCTTCACGAGGGTAAGGGTATTGCCCCCTAGTTTGTAGACCTGACTATGAAAAGGTGGGATGCTAGACGCATGGAGTATTTTCTTAATTGCAGATCAAATAACAAGCCATGGTTTGGATGGATGGATGTATGTGTCCATGAATGTGATCGCAATGAGCCTGAAAGATACTAGAGCCATTGCCTTTACGAGTGGCGCCTGTTTGCCAGGTTTTCACCATCGCACTTACCCAAGGTGCCATCGGAGTGGTTGTTCACCGTTTGGATGCATGATTTTTCTTTACTTTTTTGAATGTTTTTGTATTTTCTTCAGGACATTTTCTGAATGTTTTTGGTATTTTCTAGTATGCAGGGGACCCGGATGCTCTGTACAGCTTAGGTATAAAACCGTTTGAGGTGCATGCTGTTGATTGGATCTGCAAGCGGTTCTCCTTCTGATGTAGCCAACTGATATGCCCCGGACCCAAATACAGCAGTGACAACATATGGGCCTAGCCAATTTGATTCAAACTTGCCTTGATGTTCTCTGTTTGGTTGGTTGCGAGGATTCTCTCGAAGAACAAGATCACCTACCTCAAATGTACGAGGTCTAACTCGGTGATTGTAGCTTCTACTCATGCGCTGCTGATAGGCTTTGAGATGGTTGTATGCAGCTTGTCGCTTCTCATCTAGTAACTCTAAGTCCTGAAGACGAGATACTCTGTATGCTTCATCATCAATGAGATTGTGCAAGGAAACCCTTAATGATGGTATCTCGACCTCAATAGGCAAGATAGCTTCTGTACCATAGACCAATGAATAAGGAGTTGCACCTGTAGGGGTTCGAATGCTAGTTCGATATGCCCATAATGCTGGATTCAATTGAACATGCCAATTACGACCGGCATCATTGACTGTCTTCTTTAGGATCCTCAATATGTTTTTATTGGATGCTTCGGCCTGACCATTGCCTTGTGGGTAATAGGGAGTGGAAAAGCGGTGTTGGATATGAAATTTATCACAAAGCTCACGGACATCCTGATTTTTGAAAGGAAGACCGTTATCTGTGACAATGGACATGGGCACACCATACCGGTAGATGATGTAATTGAGGATGAATGAGGCGATCTGCTTGCCGGTGACTTGGGTAAGTGGAACAGCTTCGATCCACTTGGTGAAATATTCAGTGGCGGTAATAATGAATTTATGGCCATTGGACGAAGATGGATGGATTTTACCCACAAGATCAAGACCCCATTGACAAAAAGGCCATGGTGTTGTGATTGGTTGCAGTTCTTGAGCTGGTGCATGTATTAGGTCGCCATGAACTTGACATTTTTTGCACTTCCTGACAAAGTAGTAGGAATCCTTTTCCATAGATGGCCAATAGTATCCAGCTCGCATGATCTTCTTGGCTAGTGATGGACCACTTGAGTGAGTCCCGCAAATTCCTTCATGTACCTCTTCCAAAGCCTTTGTTATCTCACCTTGTTCTAGACATCGAAGGAGAGTACCATCAAGACTGCGTCGGTATAGGGTTTCGGCAATAATGGTATATCGAGCAGTTTGGCGAATGAAGGTTTTACGTTGGTTATTTGATTGGTTGGGAGGAAGGGTATGATCGCGAAGATAGGTGTAGAACTCACCGTACCATGGGGATTCAGAACCGACAAGGTGACATATCATGTCGGATTCGGGGATATCATAAGCGGGAATCCAAAGCTGTTCTACCAAGAACTCGTAGCGTGTTGAATTCTGTGGAAGATCTAAGAGAGATGCGATGGTAGCCATGGCGTCAGCAGCTCGATTCTGATCTCTTGGTATCTGCTCAAAAGTGATAGTAGTAAATGATGTCTTTAGATTGTCCACCATTTGCTTGTATGGCATGAGTTTATCATCTTTGGTCTGATACTCATCTGTTGCTTGTCGAATGACTAGTTGGGAATCGCCATATACTTGCAGTTCTTTTAATTTCCATTGTACGGCTAACCTGAGTCCTGTGATCAAGGCCTCATACTCTGCTATGTTGTTTGTGCATGGAAATGTGAGCCTGTAAGACTTCGGGATGCTATCACCTTGAGGTGTGATAAACAGAATGCCTGCCCCCGAGCCGTGCCTAGTGTATGAACCATCAAAATATAGCTTCCATGGTTGTACTTCTGTGAGCATGAATATCTCTTCATCTGGAAAATTGGAAATGAGGGGATGATCGCCTATGAGTGGTGCATCGGCCAACTGATCTGCAATAACTTGACCTTTGATAGCTTTACGGTCCACATACTCAATGTCAAATTCACTTAGAATCATTACCCATTTAGCTAAGCGACCTGTCAATGCTGCTTTGTTAAGTAAGTACTTGAGTGGATCAATCTTTGCAATGAGTTGCACCTTGTGTGTTAACAGATAGTGCCTCAGTTTAGTGGCTGCCAAGATTACTGCTAGGCAAGCTCGCTCAATAGGTGTGTAATTGAGTTCATAGCCCACCAGTGTGCGAGAGATGTAGTAAATAGCACACTCTTTTCCTTCTGCATTATGTTGTGCCAGTAATACACCTAATGCTGTACTTGTCGCTGAGATATAAAGTAACAACGGTCTACTTGGATCTGGTGGCATCAGCAATGGTGGATTTATGAGATAGTCTTTAAGCGCCTGAAATGCTTGCTGGCATCTGTCATCCCACTGAAAGCAGATGTTCTTGTGTAGCAGGTGTGTGAATGGGTGACACTTATCAGCCAATTGTGCAATGAATCTGCGGATAGATTGAAGTCGTCCTTGTAGTGTTCTTAGCTGACTGATATTCTTTGGAGGTGGCATGTCCATGATTGTTTTAACCTTTGCTGGATCGACCTCAATGCCTTTGCTTGAGACAATGTATCCTAGAAGCTTCCCGGAGGTCACTCCGAAGACACATTTCTTTGGGTTGAGTCGAACATGGTATTGTTCCAGTCTATCAAATATTTTATCTAAGATGTGAAGATGTCCTTCTCTAGTAAGTGATTTTGCTAGTAAATCATCCACATAATCTTCCATTATAGTATGCATCATGTCATGGAAGATGGTGGTCATTGCTCTTTGATAGGTCGCTCCTGCATTCTTTAGACCAAAAGGCATTACATTCCAGCAGTATGTGCCCCATGGACATGTGAAGGCTGTCTTATGTTGGTCCTCTGGTGCGATCTTTATTTGATTGTATCCTGAAAAGCCATCCATGAGTGAAAGCATGGCATGTCCTGCTGTCAAATCTACTATGATGTCGATATTTGGTAGAGGGAAGTCATCCTTAGGACATGCCTTATTCAGATCTCTGAAGTCAGTACAAATGCGGATGCCCCCTTTTGGTTTGCCGACAGGCACAATATTGGAGATCCATTCTGCATAATCAATTGGTCTAATGAAACCAACATCCAGGAGTTTCTTGAGTTCTGTTTTGACTAGCACGACAATCTGAGGATGCATCTTACGAAGCTTCTGCTTGACAGGTTTGGCTCCTTTTGCTACTGTGAGATGATGCATGACTAAATCAGGATCAAGCCCAGGCATGTCTGCATATGACCATGCAAAGTTGATCTGACGCTGCTGGAAGAACTCTATGAATTGAGGCTGTTCCTCTGGAGTGAGAAGAGATGCCAGATGTATGATATGAGGGTTTTCAGGAGTCCCCACATTGTATTCTTTAGTTTCCTCAATAAGAATCGTTGATCGTTCCTGTTGTGTACTAGCAGGGAGAATGTCAAACCCTTCATCCTCAGGCGCCTCAGAGAGGTTTTCACCGTTGGATACGCTCTTTCTTTTTACTTTTGTGGGATCAAACAGTGCCACAGTGTGGTTTTCACTGGAAGATCCATGTTTTATTGTTATATTTTTGCAGCTGAAGGGTTTGGCATCTGCCCTGAAGTATGCTGCGCTATTAAGTTGAATGGCGAATCCAGCTTTGTGATCCCCGCTTGGTAGATTATCCCTTAATTCCAAAAAGTCAATGATAGCCTCATCGTTTTGGAAGAGGTCAAGACATGGGGGATTTGGTTGGTTCCATTCGATGAGTTCAGGGTGGATAATGGGCATTACGTCATCGATCAGGTTAAGTGCGGGAGATGTATTAGTGAGGGTTAAGACAGTGTGGTGAAGGTCGTTGATGGTACTCTCCCTGTCAGAATCCGGCGTAGGATGAGACGTAGGGTCTGTGGAAGATGTTTCCAGCTCAGGTACCCAAGTGGTCTTTATCTGTGCTTCTCCGTAAACAGGGATGTCTTTGCGTGGTGGAGGTGGTGATGTGTCTTCCTCATCTGAAGTTTTAAGTTGCACTGAATCGAATTCCCACTCATGTGAGTCAGTCTCTGAATCACTCTCCAGCATCCGATTACTATACCATACTGGGATGTCTTTGGAGTTAAACACGACAGGCGTGATTGGTTTATGTACCTTTGAGGTGATCGGTGCTGCAGGAACCATGATGGGGATTAAAGGATTTGTTACTGGAAGTATCGGCAATGGTGACTTAGTGGTTTCTATTGGAATGGCTGGTGCCATAGATGCTGCTGCGGGTTCTGATACAGTTGTTGCTACAAATGGTGTTGCTGATGGGATTACTGGTTCGTTTGGTGGGATGGTTGGTATTGTAGATGGTTGCGGTGGGTTTGTGAGCCTCGATGGGGCAGTGGGGATAGTTTTTGATGGTGCTTTGATTATGAAAGGTGTCCTCTTTGCAGTAGGTGGGCAAAATGGTTTGCTGGGTTTGCCTTTGAATCTGAGTTTAGGAAGGATCTCTTTTTCAAAGCCTAGGCCTGTATTACCTTTGGGCTTTAATTCTGGTAGCAGAGGTTCATGTCGTCCTTGTTTGTAGTATCTCAAAGCACTCTGACCATCATATCCCATTCTTTGCATAATGAGGAGGCCTTTGCCATACTGTTCCGTAGGAAGTGTAACTTGCGGTTTGTCAGTGGTGATGGGATCTTTATAGATCCATTCCGCTAGGTCCTCATCTTGCGTCTCTTCCTCTTGACTCTTTCCAAGGATGAAAGGCGTTAAGGCACATGCAGGCGTGATTAGTGGTTGCTGGAGTAACTGTTGTGGTTTACCATGTGTTCTAGGAGAAGTGGGCATTTGTCCCACACAAAAGAGCTGACTCAAGTTGTATTCTCCAGGACCTTCCTCTGCGACTTTCATCTTAAGCTTTTCTTGCTTGGGTATAGGGGTGTTTGAACTAGCAAGAGAGGTGGGATTTACATATGATGTGGAGGAAATGGCTTCCCTATTATTAGGAACAGTAATCTCTGGTTGATGGCTGATATTATGGCAAAATGCAAAGGGATTTGCGTCGCCCAGGATTGTGATCTCTGCACCGTTATGTGGGAACTTGATACATTGATGGTAGGTAGATGGAACGGCTTGCATGGCATGTATCCAAGGTCTCCCTAATAATAGATTATATGGCAGAGGAAGGTCCAGAACCTGACAAATTATGTGTTTTACCACAGGGCCCACTCGGATTGGTAGCACCACCGCTCCTTTGGATGAACGCTCTGCATCATCATAGGCCTTGATGGTGATCTTCTTGCGAGGATCCACTGATTCTATTGCATATCCCAATGCTGTGACCAACTGTAGTGTACAGATGTTTAGGCCTGCTCCATTATCTATCAAGACTCGCTTGATCCTGTGTTGGTTGACAAAGCCTTCAATGTGGAGTGAGGCGTTATGAGGTTGTTGGAACGAAGAGTTGTCACTTTCGGAAAAAGTGAGACAAGGTGATGACTTTAGAGTTCCAACCATGGCTTGAAATTGGTCTGTGTTTAGGTTTGCAGGGACTGACGCCTCTTGGAGTGCGTGATCCAAGATTGTTTTATGAGATGGCGATAGGCGTAATAGTTCTAAAATGGATATGAGCGCAGGCGTTTTGTCTAATTGTTCCACAAGATTGTACTGCTTTGGATTGGAGGTGGTGCCTTGTGGAGCTGCCTTGATGGTGACCTTGCCACGACGTGTAACAACATTGCAATTTGAGGTGGGATTTTTGAAGGTTATGGTTGCAATTTGTTCACTGGCATCATACAGGTGATTTACAGTGTAGTTATACGCAGCCTGCGTATAATCAGTGGTATCAGTGCCTCGCCGGGAAGTGGAAGGACCCCTTTGATCTTGCGATGGAAGTGGATTTTTGAACATCTGATGATCATTATTGGTTGTTTTTGGATCATGTCCTTCAATCTCAATTTCTCCTCGATCAATAAGATCTTGAATGAGATCTTTCAATCGGTGACAATTACTTGTCTTGTGTCCTCTTCCTTGATGGAACTCACAGTGTTCAGTATCTCTCCACCATACTGGTTTGACCTGAGGCTCATAATTTGATAACTTAGGTAGAGTGATCAAATTCTGAGAAATGAGTTGTCGCATCACCGTTTCAATGGGTTCCCCTAAGGGAGTGTATGTGCGTTTTTGTTTTTGTGGACGAGGTCTTGGTTCATCATGAGATGTGATGCGACCTTGATTAGGAGGAACATTTGTGTTATTTTGAGGTGGAGGATTTTGTCCTGCAAATCGAACCACAGGTTGTGCATTTTGGATAGTTCGGGCATCCACAACCCCATCGTTGACGATATTTTTATTCTTGTTCCAGAAGTTTGGTTTATCACTATTGAAGCGCGGGCGAGGACCATCTTTTGGTTCATTAAAGATTTTGATGAGTCCTTTCTTGATGAGTGCCCTTTCACATTTTATACCCTTGGTGATCATATCGTTAAAGGAGTCTGTGTCTTTGACATCCAGGTGAAATTCCATTTCTTCGTTTAAGTTGGAAATGAAAATTTCCACTAGTTCTCGTTCAGGTAACTGAAGAGAACGTCTGCTAGACATTTGGCGCCATCGTTGCAGGAATACTGAGAATAATTCACCTGGTTTTTGTTTGGTGTTGCATAGATCAGCCATGGTGATGTCGCGTTCAATATTATAAGAGTAATGAGATAGGAACTTCTGGATGAGTTCCTCAAATGTTCTTATGCCACCTGGTAGTCGGGAAAACCATGATGTGGTTGTTCCTCCCAAGCTTTGGGGAAAAAGGCGCATTAGGTATGTGTCCTCATAAGCTACTTCAAGACAAGCAGAATGAAATTCTCGGACATGATCACGGGGATCCCCCTTTCCTCTATATTTTTCAAATTTGGGTGTTTCAAACCCGCGTGGAAAGGGTGGCATATAAAGATTCCTATCAAACGGATAGGGACAGATGTCGTTAAGTGAAAATTGGTTGGTCTTAACACCACTATGAAGTTGTTGGGCGAGATTCGCAACTTGTTGCCGCAACATCTCCATTTCATTTGGAGGAGGAGGTGGTGGGTTACCTCGAGGGATGTTATATCTGATGGGATCTCTACGCCTTTCCTCCTCATGGTGACTTTGTCTTTCTGATGCTTGTCTTAATTGGGCAAGATCAAAGTCTGAGGGGAGTTTGGCTCCTTCTTGAGCAAGTCTTAAGAAGTGAGCATCCGCATTGCTCCTGAGAATTTCATCAAATAATCTATTAAAGTGAGGGTTATGCTGAACCCTTTCGATTGTTGAAGGAGTGGGACTACTTGGGTTTTCATCATTTACATTTCCTCCAAGTGCTTCTTGAAATTCATTGAGGTTGTCCTCTTCTTCCTCAATTTCTATTTCTCGTTGCCTTGATCGCGATCGGGTTTGAGCCATTTTGTTTGCAAGTTTGTGTTGAAGTTGATTGAAGATGATGATGAGTTGTTCAATGAAAGATGGATGATTAGTGGATTGTAGATCTCTAGCACTCTAAAGGTAAATGTAACCAGAATTCTTTCTTTGAATTGCTTGTTTGTTTTGATGAGTTTGGATGTGATAAGGTGTAGAGAAATCTGAGATGTGTTATAGATTTTGACTACCTAGTAATGAGAGGATTCACTCATGAACTAGTTTTAACCTGCGTAGATGTGTCTCTTAGGATGAGCTTATCCTAGATGTAGAAACAATCTAAAAGTGATGTGATGTGTTTGATTTCAAGCAATATCTAAAAAGGAATCGTGGGACAAGAACCTCTTAATGTTTTGAGAGTTGGGATGGATTGATGATGAAGTGATGATGTATGAGTGGGATGATGGATGAAAATGTTTTCAACTTTCAATAAAAACTTTGTGTTACAAACGGGACAAACTCTATCTCTTCCCTTTCAGGCGTTGGTGGCACTTCTCGAGCTGTGTTGTAGGTGATACAGATGTTTGGAAAGAAGTTGGGATTAATCTTTCCTCCTTGATTTTTGTGATAACTCAGAGCTCTATATTGCATAAAAGCTCTGCGGTTCAATGATTCTGAATCAAACTCGTTTTTTTTTTTTTTCTTGAAGGTATAGACGCATGCGATGTAGAAAGACTCTATGTGAGACAAAAATTTGTCTATTGAGATAGAAGAATTTCCTCCTTTTGATCAAAGCCTTTGAGCTTAGTGGTCTCCTTTTCAAGGTGATATTCTGATGACACTTCTTCTTTCGCAAGATGTGAAGAATGGTCATAAAATTTGTCTCTTTGTTGTTTTGCACTTTGTTTTTGGTACTTTTGGTTGTTTTTGAGAAATGTTGGATGAATACTTTGTTTTTGGGATTGATTTTCTGATTTTTCTTTGACAAGAAAACAAAGCAAGCACACAAACACAAGAATGTTGCCTCAAAAGGCACAAATGAGTATGGGTCTAGATCAACCCAATCCTTGGACTTGTTTTTGACCCTTCCTTTAGATTTATTTTAAGGTGTAATTCCAAAGCCTGAAGTCGGCTCAATTCGCACTAGGTCTGTAAAACGAACACACTTCAAACACTTTTTATCCCTAAGGTCAAATGGCCAGTTGTGATAAATTTAGCCCACATCTTGATATTTCTTCGACTTTGGTACTACATACCTTATGAATCCCGCCGTGGCAGGTAAGGATGTGATATACTAAGTCTTGCACGAGCATAACAAATAGATGATCCCTATGATGGGGGAGTCACCACTTTTATCAAGTCACAAGTGACTTTTCAAAAAGCTATGTTTCTACTCAAGGAAATATGTATGGTGAGTATCTTGGGAGCAAAACCATCTATGCTCTTGCACTAAATTATACCTCAAATATCCTCAATCAATAGAACAGGTGGGCTACTACTTAAAGGTGTTTAGTCATGTTCGATGTTTTTGGACATAAGTTCATTCTGCAGTGACTCACTTAAGAGCCTTGTAACTGGTGGTGGGGCCCATTTGTCCTTTCGGCCAGTTACACTGTAGGAACAGCTATACCCAAGGCTACAGCTTTCGCTCTCACCTGATTTCTATAGCGGCTCGAAGGATTTACCGCTCGAGGTCGTTCCCAAGAGTATCGATCCCTTGGCAGGCCTCTCTTAAAAAGATAAAATTTGAGTGTTACTAACACTTTTCTCTTGCACCTAGGACCACGAGAGCCAAGGGAGAGGATAGTGTGTGTTAGAGGTATGACCACTCGACCAACTCTTTGCACAAGTGTGCCAAGCACGAAAAACACTTGTTCTTTTTAATCTATCATTGCAATGTGATCTAACTATTTGGAGATGTTGCTCCAACAATCATGGTGTTCTTTTTAATTTTCAAAGGCAATTGTTTGAGTAAACTAGAATTTGAAAATCCTGGTCAACTTAATGAAAAACACGTTTGCATGAAGTAAAATTGCTTTGAAAATGAGACAAGTTGATTGTGAATTTTATTTGCACCAAAAATGGAAGTGTGGATTGTGAGTTTTATCTTGATGCAAGAAATAAAATTTGCCTTGTTGATTTTAAGCACCAAAACGAAGTTTGTTTTCTAACTTGCAAAAAAAATAAAGTTGTTTTTGTATAAGTTTGTGGTTCTTTTTACCTTTGAACAATGAAATTCTTTTTAATAGCCCCAAACAAATGTGTGATTCTTTTTCAAAAGCCCAAATTTGAAATGTGAAGTTAATTTTAAACCAAAATAAAAAGTGAATTCATTTTTAAAACCAACTTCAAAAACAAGTTAGTAAAAAAATATAAATCTACTCTTTAATCTAATTTAAATCTGCACAAAAGAGAAAAATAGTTAGTAAAATCTGCCTATTTGGTGGGCTTCTACAAGCCTAAATTTTTATTTTTTTTTGGTTACAAAGTGATTTGTACAACGTTTTGTTACAATAGCGCTAGTCTGCGTTTGAACAGAGGCACTATTTAACACAAACGTATTAAAAGAAAGGGAAAGACAGAGAAGGGAAAAGCACTGAAACAGGGGGAATAGCGCCAAAATAATGCCAAACGCACCAAAACAGTGTCAAAATCGCAACCTGTGTGACATTTTCAACATTCAAACATGTTATTGGTTAAAAAAAAAAATTGATTCACGTCGGGTTCACCAAATGATGCTCTGCAAAAAGGATTAGAAAATCTGTTTGATGGCAACACACACAAGAGCACAAGAAACAAACGTTAGTGTTAGCAACAAAAGATTATCCTAAACAGGCATATCAAGAGAGATATTAAGCATGAAATAGAAAGCATATAAACATAAAATGAAATAGCTAATCAAGATGCTCATAGTTGCTCCTCCCTTGTTCCTCTCCTCTCCAAGTCCCAAATGAGTGTAGCTCTCAGCAGCTTTTTGCACTATGGATGCTTATGGAGGATTGAGATTTAATACTAAGCTTCAAATATGAAATGAAAAGCTAAATACTATGCTAGAGTAGATAGTGATGCTATGAAAAAGCTCTATGCTAATGCCAGTATAACAACAATACTCTAAAATGCTTCTCTTTGCTTGAGGAGAAGGGTTCTATTTATAGAAGAAATGGGGAAATGAAGGGTTAAGATTGAATGGTTTAATCAAGGGCCAAGTTTGAAAGTTGGGGATCCATGTGCACAATTGGCACCAATAAAATGGTGACAAGTGTCAACATAGGATTGGGTTGAGAGAGGAGGTTGGAGGCATTAAAGGCCTGAGAAGACCTCATGGTTATCTAGAAGGCAAGGGTCAAGTCTAAATTAAGATTACCCACTGGATTAATAGTTAATCCAAGGATAAACCTTTGTGCAAATGTTTAAGAGATAATCATGGTCAAAGCATTAATGGCCTGATGAGACCTTTGGGTTGGGTAGAGGTTGAGTCAAAACAAATGTTTTAACCATGTGGGAGGGTTGAATTAACCATTAATGGTTATTGGAGACTTTGGGGATTAAGTGGTTGAAGGTTGAAAGCTTTCAAAGGTTATCCAAGACTTTGAGGGTTAATTTGTTGAACACACAAAGCATTAATTGTTTTTCAAAGACTTTGGAGTCTTTGAGAAGTGACTCCAATTTGCTTAGGAATGTGACAATATTTAGGGGATGGATTAGGCTAATTAGGAAGGGTTTAGAAGAATCTAGAAGGGGTTTAGGCATACAAGTGGATTTTGTAGGAAAATGCAAGTGGGAGAAATTTTGGTATTTTCAATTAAAATAAAATCATTTATTTCAATTAAATGGTGTAAGTTGAATTTGGATAAATATTTAAATAAATATTAATTTATTTAAATGAGAAAAAGAAGATAAAGCATTTAAAATGCTTGAAGACTTTGAGGGAAACCATTAAAGGCTTGAAGACTTTAAGGAAAACCATTAAAGTCTTAAGAAGACTATAGAAGGAAGCCATCAAGTTTGAAGACTTTAAAGCCATCAAGTTTGACTACTTTAAGGGAAACCATTAAAGGTTTCAAGTGGGTGAGGATAAATAGGATTTTAAATAAATAATTTATTTAAAATAGTTGTGCAACTTGCTTTTGTAGGAAAATACAAGTGGGTGGAGGATAAAGGTGATTTAAATAAATTATTTATTTAAAATAATTGTGCAATTTGCATTTGTAGGAAAATGCAAGTGGGTGGAGGATAAAGGTGATTTAAATAAATGATTTATTTATTTAAATGTGAGAGGTGGGATTTTGGGGGTTTTAAATAAATATTAATTTATTTAAATGTGAGAGAAGATTTAATTAAATAAATATGATTTATTTATTTAATTAATGGTCTGAATTTGGTTAAGTGAATTTAAATCAAATAAATTGAATAATTTATTTAATTAATAGGAGAATAGGGTTAAGATGAATTAATTAAATATTAATTTAATTAATTATTAATTGATGGTTAAATAATCAAATAAATACTAAGTATTCATTTAATTAAGTGGACAGATTTATGTGACTACAGGTAGTATAAGTACTTGAAACCCTAAATGAATGGGTTGGATGTCAGACTTTGTATGACCCTAGCAAAAAGATCAGACTGAGACTGTAAAATTGTTACTAGTCAATTTGAATGAAGAAAAGAAGCAAGTTAATGGATTGAGAAACACCCAAAACTATGTGGAATGTTTTCCATGGTGTAAATACTTTCATTTCAAGCAATTAGTTTAGGTTTTTATTTGCAGATTGAGTGTGTTTGTAAATAGTCTGTAAATTGTCTTCTTAATGTCCAGTTTTGGACAGGATTGTGTAAATGGCTGCATAACTCCATTCCCCGTTGTGGAACCACCATGAAACCATGGGGAATGAGAGTGCAGACCTTGTACCATACTGATAAACAAGAAGGGCCCTTAAAAATGTAGGAAGGCCAAGCAAAGACCCACTCCTAGGCGAGACTAGATAGTGCCCGGTTAGGAGAGGTTAGATTGCAGAGGTCTTGGAGAGCAAGGTTGGATAGAGGAGAGTACATCCTTTGGAGGAGGTGTAGAGGAGTGTTAGAAGAATAATTGGTGTGAAGGAGGAGCCTCCACCAATCCAAAAAAGGTGGCTAACACACAAAACACTCACTGTGACCCAGACAGACCACTAAACCCTCACAAAACCCTCAAAAACCCCAAAATTCGCCCTAGGCACTGTACGACCACTTGGAGGCCCAAAACCTAGAAAATCCTTGAGCCCTTGCCAATTGAATGGCAGTCCATTTTGGGAGTTAGGGTTGTTTGTGCATCATTTGTGAGAGGGAGCCCTAGAAGACCGGTTAGGAGGCCTAATTGGTCCTAATCCTTGTAGCCCTGTTTTGTAAGCAAAAATACAAAACAATGAAATCGGTAGGAAGGTTGAAGGTAGCAACTTCTTGGGGGCACATGGAGGGATGCAAAACATGGTTTAAGACCTAATTTAACCTTTCTAAGATGTGGTAAAGTGTGAAACAAGATTAGCCCTTATTAGCCATAGTAAGGGGTTTTGAGTCTCATGAGTAGGTGAGACCTTAGGAGCAGCATTGCAACTCATTGGTGGGTGGATTGGGCATGGTCAGGGGATTCCTCAAGCAAAGGGAAGTCCTAGAGACCCTAGGGTGTGTAGAGAACACCAGGTGATCCAAGGAAAGGATCCAGGAGCATAGACTAGGATAGTCTATCCCATACCCCATCCCATCAGATTGCTATCAGAGGCAAGTTAAAAACTTGGAGGACTATGTATGTCTCTATATACTGGTGAATCAGTAGGGGAGAGCAGAATGGTTACTAATGCAGAGCTAGCTAGAGAAGTAGAAGAGCAAAAGGAGAAGAATAGACTCCTTGAAGTAGCTATGAGTGAGATAAGGGATAAACTACAGGAAGTGGTGGATCAGAGGACACGTGGACCTTGGGATGAAGACACCAAGGGTAAAGGCAAGAGAACTATAGACATAGACGACATAATCCCTAAACTAGATCCCTTGTTCAATGAAGAACCTTTTGTGAAGTTTATTAAGGCTTTGAACACCAAAGCTTTTGAAGGATTGCCACATTTCAGTGGAAGAATGGACATAGACACTGTTATGGAATGGATTGAGGGTATGGAAAACCACTTTGAGTGTGAAGGAGTGACAGAGGCTTAGAAGGTTAAAGTTGCCAAATCAAGATTAAGGGGAGCAACTTTGACATGGTGGAAGTACCTGCAAGAAGAAAGGGTTGGCATGGGGAAGCTACCTATTGTAAATTGGAAAGCCATGGTGTGTAAGATTAAGGAGAACTACTTACCAGAGGATTATGAAGTCCAACTTCATAAGAAGAGACAAGGATTGAAGCAAAAAGATCTTGATGTAACCTCCTACACTGAAGAGTTTCAAAAGCTATGTCTTAGATCTAAAGTTCAAGAAGATGAATCTATTAAGGTGGCTAGGTATCTAAGCAGCCTAAAGTGGAACATTCAAGAGGAGATAAGCCTATGGACTCCTACCACTGTTTAGAAATGTCATCAACTTGCTGTCAAGGTAGAAGAGAGGAACAAAAGGAAAGGAGACTCCAATAATAGGGGTAGAGGCAGAGGTAGAGAACAAGTGAATCACCAAGGTGGTTACCAAAAGCAAGACAAATGAGCAGAGGAACCAAGGAGAAGCCAAGTTGACTGAGCATGATAGTGAAACCAATCTTAGAGGAGGACATTCCATAGGAAGAGGTGCACAAGGTGGTCCAAATAGGGGTAGAGGTACCAGTAGAGGTAACTCCTATTTTGCAACTATGAAATGTTACAATTGTGGACAATTGGGACACCCAGCATATAGATGCCCTGACAAGCCTACCACATCAAACAATGGAAAGAGGGTTGTTTATGCACAAGAAGACTCTTCAAGCAGCAAGACACCAGATGTGGACCAGATTGAATCAAAAGTTGGTGAGAATTTGATGTTCAATAGGATTTTGATCAGACAGCCGGTTAAGGAGGAACCCAAACATAGGAGAGCATTGTTTAGGGTGAGATGCAAAGTTCTTGGTAAAGTGTGCAAGGTGATAGTTGATACAGGCTCAACTGACAACATCATCTCAGAAGAGGCAGTTAGGAAGTTGAAACTCACAAGAATACCCCACACCAATCCTTACAAGGTGACTTGGTTGAACAAAATACAAAGTGTGCTAGTCAATGAACACACTTGGGTAGAGTTTTCTATTGGAGGATATAAGGATAAGATCCTTTGTGATGTGTTACCTATGGATGCATATCACTTATTTCTAGGAAGACCCTGGTGATTTGATAGGAAGGTGATCATTGATGGAGAGGAGAACTCCACATCATTTAAGAGGGATAGCAAGACCTTCAAGATTCAATCTTTGACATAGGATGAAGAGGGCACTTCAAAAACACCTAGTGTTTTAATGGCTACTGGTAAAGAGTTCTTAAATTTGCTACATGAGGAGGAGATAGTGAAGTGTGCCATCTTTGTGAAACCAAAGGAGGAAGCAGACAAGTTGCAGGCAGAAATACCCAAGGAGGTGAAGCAAATGTTGCAAGAGTATAAGGATATAGTGAGTGATGGAACACCTGCAACACTCCCACCTAGAAGGTCTATAAGCCATCAAATAGACTTTGTTCCTGGTGCATCCTTACCTAACAAGGCTACATATAAGCTCACACCTGATCAGAATAAGGAAGTAGCAAGGCAAGTGCAGGAGTTATTGGAACAAGGACTAATTAAGAAGAGCATCAGCCCATGTGCAGTCTCGGTAGTGCTAGCATCAAAAAAAGGAGGTAAGTGGAGACTTTGCACTGACTCAAGAGCAGTTAATAGGATTACCATAAGGTATAGGTTTCCTATTCCTAGAATAGAGGATCTAATGGAATGTTTAGGAGGGGCTATGTATTTTACCAAGCTTGACCTTAAAAGTGGTTATCACCAGATAAGAATTAAGGAGGGTGATGAGTGGAAGACTGCTTTTAAAACCACAGATGGATTGTATGAGTGGCTTGTGATGCCATTTGGGCTTACTAATGCTCCAAGAACCTTCATGAGGTTGATGAATGAGGTGTTAAAAGACTTCACATGCAGATTTGTGGTAGTGTACCTAGATGACATTCTCATCTATAGTAGAACAAAGGAAGAGAACCTTGAGCATTTGAGGTTAGTTTTAGAGAGGTTGCATGAGGAGAAGTTATCCATCAACCTTGAGAAGTGTGACTTCTTGAAGCAAGAGCTAGTTTACTTAGGATTTGTGGTGTCTAAAGGAACCTTGAAGATGGATCCAAACAAAGTGGAGGCAATCTTGAATTGGCATGCACCTAAAACAGGGACTGAAGTAAGAAGTTTCCATGGATTAGCTCAATTCTATAGGAAATTTGTGAGGAACTAAGTTTGAATGGACTGAGCAGGCAGACAAAGCATTTCAAATGTTGAATTAAGAAGTAGCCACAAAACCTATCCTTCTCCTACCTACGTTTGATAAGCTATTCACTTTGGAGTGTGATGCAAGTGGAATTATAGTAGGTGGTGTATTGAGTCAAGAGGGAAGACCTATGGCATTTTTCAGTGAGAAGCTTAATGAGGCAAAGAAGAAGTACTCAGCTTATGACCTAGAGTTGTATGCATTAGTGCAGTCTCTAAAGAAATGGAGGCATTACCTACTCACAAAAGAATTTGTAGTGTTCACAGACAACCAGGCATTGAGTTACATAAACACTCAAGAGAAGCTCAGAAATAGGCATCAGAAATGAATGGAATACCTCCAATCCTTCACCTTCACCATCAAGCATAAGAAGGGGCAGCTTAATAAGGTGGCATATGCATTAAGCAGGAAGTTGTTGACAGTTCAAGAACTACAATTGTAGAGCATAGGAATAGAAGATTTCAAAGACCTCTATGAAGGAGATGAAGACTTCTCAACAGCTTACAAGGTTTGCAAAGAGTTTGAGAACCATTTCCATGGTGAGTATGAAGATTACACTCTCCAAAATGGTCTCTTGTTCAAGGGTAACCAGTTGTGTGTACCTAGGGGATCCATGAGGGAGAACCTCATCCAAGAGAAACATAATGGCAGTTTAAGTGGACACTTTGGAGTTAACAAAACCTTGGATTTAGTACAGAGGTACTACTATTGGCCAAAGTTGTCAAGGGATGTGAAAAGATATGTAGAACAGTGTGGTGTATGCCAAAGAGAAAAAGGTGGATCAAGCAATGCCGGTTTATATCAACCATTATCGGTCCCTAATAGACCTTGGGAATGTATAAGAATGGAATTTGTAGTAGGAATTCCCAAGACTAAAATAGGTATGGACAACATCAATGTGGTAGTAGATAGATTTTCCAAGATGAGTCATTTTATTCCATGTAAGACTACACATGATGCAAGCTATGTTGCACATCTCTTCTTCAAAGAGATTGTTAGGATTCATGGACTCCCTTTAAGCATTGTTTCAGATAGGGACAACAAGTTCATGGGTCATTTTTGGCAAATATTATGGAGGAGACTAGGAACCAACTTGTCATTTAGCTCAGCTTACCATCCACAAACAGATGGTCAGACTGAAGTCATCAATAGGGTGTTAGGTAACTTGTTGAGGTGTTTAACTAAGGAGTATGGCCAAACATGGGACCTAATCATTTCTCAAGTAGAGTATGCATATAATGACAGTGTGAATAGAACCATAGGGAGATGTCCTTTTGAGGTTGTCTATGGCAGACATCCAAGAGGAGTATGTGAGTTGAGAAACCTTGGTAGTTTGGAAATGAAGAGTGGGCAAGTAGAAGACTTCACTCAAACCATAAAGGAAGATCAAGAGTAGGTTAAGAAGGCCATCCTTGAATCCACTCAAAAACTAAAAGCCAAAGTGGATGAGAAAAGGAGAGAAGTTCAGTTCAAGGTGGGTGACTATGTGATGGTCCATTTGAGCAAAGCTAGGATGCAAGGAGGTAAGCCTACCAAACTACAGACGAGAAGGGTAGGACCTTGTAGAATCCTGTCGCAATATGGTAAGAATGCCTACAAAGTTGACCTACCTCCAGATTTAGCTATATCACCAGTCTTTAATGTAGCTGACCTGATCATGTACAAGGGTGAGATAGTAGGGCAGACTGAGAACCAAGCCAAGGTACTACAAGACCTTGATGTTAATGTCTTACCACAGGTGAGGAAGCCTATAGTAGAGGGGATCTTGGAATCAAGAGTGAAGAAGTCTACCAGACACCGGGTCTACATGGAGCACTTAGTGAAATGGGTAGATCAACCAGTTTCTGAAGCTACATGGGTGGAGGAGAGCAAGTTCAAGACACTTGGAATAGACCCGGCTCTCATCCCTTCTTCTTTTTCTTAGCTATGTGTAGAGGGGGGAGTAGGGTGCAGGATCACCCTTTCAAGCTCTCCCTCCTTCTTGTTTTGTTGGTGTTATGCTTCCTATGAAGCCATTGTACATGAATAAGAGCCATGAGCTCATGTGTGTTAGACTAGGTCCTAGTTGTAGGTCCTTAGTGTTTGTTGTGATTTCTTGTGCAGGAGAGGTTGAGTGTGCCTGGAGTGTGTGTTAGGCCTTATTGTCATGTTGATGTCCTTAGGATAGCCCGAAATAGGCTTAGGAGTCATGAAAAGCAACAATGGCAAAGTTGCTCAAAAGATGCAAAAGTTGCATGACAACTTTTAAAAGTTGTCAAGCAACTTTTCCACCCAAAATGGTCATAGACCCTTGTTGAGCATGGAGAGCCCTAATTTTGGCATAATGACTGAGGTATAGGTAGTATAAGTACTTGTAAACCCTAAATGAATGGGTTGGATGTCAGACTTTGTACGACCCTAGCAAAAAGATCAGACTGTAAAATTGTTACCAGTCAGTTTGAATGAAGAAAAGAAGCAAGTTAATGGATTGAGAAACGTCCAAAACTATGTGGAATGTTTTCCATGGTGTAAATAATTTCATTTCAAGCAATTAGTTTAGGTTTTTATTTGCAGATTGAGTGTGTTTGTAAATAGTTTGTAAATTGTCTTCTTACTGTCCAGTTTTGGACAGGATTGTGTAAATGGCTACATAGCTCCATTCCCCGTTGTGGAACCATCATGAAACCATGGGGAATGAGAGTTAAAACCTTGTACCATACTAAAAAACAAGCAGGGCCCTTAAAAATGTAGGAAGGCCAAGCAAAGACCCACTCCTAGGCGAGACTAGATAGTGCCCGGTTAGGAGAGGTTAGATTGCAGAGGTCTTGGAGAGCAAGGTTGGACAAAGGAGAGTACATCCTTTGGAGGAGGTGTAGAGGAGTGTTAGAAGCATCATTGGTGTGAAGGAGGATCCTCCACCAATCCAAAAAAGGTGGCTAACACACAAAACACTCACTGTGACCCAGGCAGACCACTAAACCCTCACAAAACCCTTTAAAACCCCAAAATTCGCCCTAGGCACTGTACGACCACTTGGAGGGCCAAAACCTAGAAAATCCTTGAGCTCTTGCCAATTGAATGGTAGTCCATTTTGGGAGTTAGGGTTGTTTGTGCATTGTTTGTGAGAGGGAGCCCTAGAAGACCAGTTAGGAGGCCTAATTGGTCCTAATCCTCTTAGCCCTGTTTTGTAAGCAAAAATACAAAACAGTGAAATCGGTAGGAAGGTTGAAGGTAGCAACTTCTTGGGGGCACATGGAGGGATGCAAAACATGGTTTAAGACCTGAATTAACCTTGCTAAGACCTAGGAAAGTGTGGAACAAGATTAGCCCTTATTAACCATAGTAAGGGGTTTTGAGTCTCATGAGTAGGTGAGACCTTAGGAGCAGCATTGCAACTCATTGGTGGGTGGATTGGGCATGGTCAGGGGATTCCTCAAGGAAAGGGAAGTCCTAGAGACCCTAGGGTGTGTAGAGAACACTAGGTGATCCAAGGAAAGGATCCAGGAGCATAGACTAGGCTAGTCTATCCCATACCCCATCCCATCACCTATGAACCATGTTACCAGTTGGTTGCCATTAATGACAACATCAACTATTCTCATGAGTGTATAATGCCAGCACTTGGTATTGCTGTTATTTTTTATTAGTATAAAGCATTGTGTGATAAGAACAGAGTGATAAAGGAACAATTCAGAAGGGTTACCAAGAAAGGGTTTCACCATGCCCTAAATTTCATTAATGATTTTGATGATGAACTTGTGAGATATGTGCTTAGCAAAATTCATGACCAGTTTATGTGGCTTGACCGACCACATAAGATTTCTAAGGAATCTATTCACACAATCACTAAATTTTGTGCCACTAATGAGGTTCCTGTACTCAGATCCATTCCTAAGAATGATGCAGAAAATTTAACAAGTTCTAAATGGGATGGAAGAGCAATGACAATGAATAATATGAATGATCCAACAGTAAAATATGCTTCTATGGCGATCGGTTACCTGATCTATTACTTTAGGAGGATGAACAACATCCTTGCTACTGCTATTCACACTACTCACCGAATGATAAAAGAGGATGTTTATTTTGACTTGTCGGAGGTGTTGGGGAGTCAATTGATGTTGAACCTAGAATCCATCAAGAAGGATAAGAGGTTAAGGTTTAAGTTTGGGAAACTAGTTCTTGGTCCATCCTTTTATTTTCATAAATGTTTCCCTGATATTGGTGATATCCAATGGATAGATGGCACTCTAGCATTGGTACAAATAAATAATAGCATAAGAATGCTTGGTAATGGTTTTGACAAGATTTCATGGGGATATTTTAAAGACTTTCAGAAGAAAATGCATGCAAGGGAAAAGATACCGGCAGAGGTTGTCAATCGATATGAAAACACAATTTTCTTTAAGGTTGAGATAGATACTTGCATGATGGAGGCATTTGTGCCCTGGACTACATGGGTTATTCCCATGGGATATGAAGTGGACAAAGATATTCTAATTGTATGTGCTGATCATTTGCTTGCTCAACTAGTAGATACAACAACAATATATTTTGGCACTTACAAAGAGAAATCCCTTCAAGTGCATTCAGAACTTAACAGTTCGGTAATTGCAAAGAATGTTAGAAAAGAAGTTGAAGCATTTGTAGAGCAAGAAGCATTCAAAAAGGAAGTCATTGCTGAAGTAAGAGAAAGACATGCTGCTCAATAGGCCAAAACTTCAAGTGCACCAACTGGTACCCCCACCGGTGTAAAGACAAGTGCTGGAAAGGAGAAAGTTGTAGAGAAACAAAAACCAACAACTATTAAGAAGGAGAAACCAGTAGGAACAAAGAAGGAGAAACCAATAGAAACAAAGAAGGAGAAACTAGTAGCAAAAAAGAAGGAGAAACCATCAAAGATGCTAGCAATTTGGAGTAATTGATTATTTCTTGTATTGATGTTTGTGAGGTAGAAAATCGAAAATCATCAAAGAAAATATAAACATTAATCATTAGCTCAATCATGAAAGCAAATTGCCATGATCAATCCTAACACACTCAATAGAGACATGAAAATTGAAACATTCAAAAAGATTATGCAAACCAGATGTAGATCTAAATGCTTCCTTCATGTGGCTCCATTGTCCTTCTTTCTTCTCCAAATAGTTTTGTTGTGGATCTCACCTACTAGTGCATGATCATGATATGAAAGCAAGTAAATAAGATGATTGCTCAAGAGTACTCGAAGCGTGATTTGACAAAGTGATTAGAAATTCGATAATCTGATTAGGGCATTTGATTGAAGAAATTCATCCAATTTATAGAGAAATTGGAGAAAAAGATCAAATTAGCATGATAATGATTCGAATGGAAATTCAAATCAAGAATAGCAAAATTATGACATGTGTATGACAAATTGCTATGCAAGGATTTTATGACAATCTATGACAAATTATGACAAATTTCTATGTCAAGAATTGACTGATTGTCAATTATGACAAATTATGACAAATTTCTATGTCATTCCCATGAATTTAGGAGAGAAATAGGAGGAAATTGAAATTAGGAATTAAGAAATTAGAAAAATTAGAAAAAGAGGAATTAGGAAATTAAGAATTAGGAAAATGATGAAAATTAGGAAATTAGTGAATTAATTAATAATTTTTCATTTATTAATTAATTCATTCACAAAGAGGAATAATTAGCCAATTAAATGAACATTTAATTGCGATGAGAAGACTTAGGATAAATAAACAATTTATTAATCCTAGAGGAAGAAATGACACACAAGGTTAAATGATTAAATCATAAAACCCTAGAAGATGAATTAGCAATGCGATAATGACAATTAGGTCTTGATTGAAGATAATTGATATTGATCATGATTTTGAACTGATAAATGACCAATGTGATAAATGATTTAATTGAGAAAATGCGCCAATTGACGAGGAACAATGACAAATTGATCCAAATTGACATAATTGAGACAGACAACGGTCGATGACAAATCGATCGCAAAATGACAAGATTGACAAGAGGACAAGAATCGATGACAAAATAGACTGCAAAATGACAATATTGGAAATGACCACGATCGATGACAAATCGATCGCAAAATGACAAGATCGAACATGACAACGATCGATGACAAATCGATCATTAAAACGACAAGATTGAAAATGATAAGGATTGATGATAAATCGATCGCCAGATGACAAGATTGATAAGAGGACAAAACCCTAATTAGGATTGACGATGTCCAAAATGATGACAAATGAGCACGCACATTGATGCAATAGGATAAGATTGACCAAAATCATGATTGAAGATTGTTGTCGACAAGACCAAATTTGAAGGCGAGATGAATGAAGAACGTAGAAGAATGACTCAATGCTCGCAAATGATAAAAACCAAGTGCCTGACATAGGAGAAATGTTAATGCGACGCAAAAAACTAAAATGAGGCAATGCGCAAATGTTAAAGTATGACTCCACAAGCGTTGACCATTTTTAGGTGTCTACATTTTACCCCTCTTTGAGACAATGTGATTCTAAGCGTTGTTTCAAAGAACAATAATGAAAATGCCCCAGACAATAATAATGACATATGGATGCCCCCTCGAGGAATTGGCCGGAAACGTCCAGAAAAGAGGCCAATTGATCGATAAGAATGACAGAAAATGATAGGATCAAACGGACTGCCAAGACTGACGGAAGAAATGTTAGTAAGCAAAAATTAGACAGATGATAAGTAGAGATGAAGAAAAACTTGCTTTCAGTAATGCACTTTGTAGGTGAGAACCTTTATTTTAATGTAGCAAAACGGATGCGTAGCATCATGGCATTGAAGGCCAGAGCTGAAATGCAACTCTTTTTGCAAAAGACAGACACATCACATAAAAACAACAATCACAATAAAAAAGAAAAGGACCATGATCCATCCCGGTCACTCTAAATCACTCAGTGACATCATCGAGCAACATAGGAACATGATCAAAGCCAAAGATAAATCAGTAAAAAGATAAGATGCACAAATTCCAACAAATCAAACAAACATCTTGATCTTCATTGTCAAAAGTTGAAAGTGCTGAGAGGACGATCATGCTGTCTGGTTTCAGGACATGTGATACCCCGTCTAAGACAGGACACAGTCTGGTTTCGAGTATACCACACCCTGTATAAGACCCATGATAGTAGAGACAAGGACAAATGATTTTGATGTTGACGTTCGATTGAGAAGACAATTGTGATCAGTTTGAATGTCTGGTTTGATTGAAAAAGTTCATCTATTAACGCATGATTGCATTAAAGAACAATGTGTGATTGCATGTCATTGGAGGGATGCTCAGTGATCTGTCAATGCACAAAGGGGATATTTATTGACAAAATGTTTGTTTTTTTGGATTTTTTTTTTACAATTTTTTTTTTTTTGTATTCATTTTTTCAGGACTTTATATGACTTTTTAGGGATTTTTTTCAGGACATTTTTCGATTTTTAAGAGATTTTTTTCAGGACATTATTTGATTTTTTTGTATTTTTTTAGGACATTTTTCAATTTTTATGATCTTTTCAGGACATTTTTCAATTTTTTATGGATTTTTGCCCCCAGTGTCTAGCAAGGAGAGGAATATGACAGGTGAATAAATAGGCTTGCTAAAATGTTGGTGGATAGAGGGAAGACAAAGGCCTTTTATCATGGAGACAATGCGGATGCAATTTTCAAGGGCTATGGCGTGATGGGACAAGAGACTAGATATGACAATGTAAAGAAGTGACATGGCATGAGGGACATGTCAAGAGGTTTTTGAAACCATGTTTAAATTTTGCGTCCTTATGTTAGATCAAGATCAAGGAATGAAAAAGAGTGTATGGATAGTGATAAGATATGGATAGGATAAGCAAGATCAAGAATGGATAAGGGACATGGACTGAAGGTCGGGATTGGCTAAGGGATAGTGGCAGAAAGTTGCAATAAGATAGGGAATATGGATGAAAGGTTGTAATAAGCAAATGGATAAATGACCAAAAGCTATGATGGACTAAAAGCTGCAAACAAGATGCATGATGCTCATGATGATCCTCAGCCTTGTCAAGATCAAAGGTGGAAAGGGAAAATGAACATGAGGGATGATAGGACAAGGAAGGGTAATAGGACATGAAGGAGTATGACATGGTATGATAGGATAAGGAAGGGCAATAGGATATGAAGGAGTATGACATGGGTTCGATAGGATAATGGAACAATGAAGGACAAAAGGATATGATAGGATAAAACCTACCCCCAAGTGTGGTGTGCAAGAAGTTCATAGATTACACATGACGCCTGTTTGCTAGGTTTTCATCATGGTACTTGCCCAAGGGGCCTGTTTGCCAGGTTTTCACCAGTGGACAAATTATTTTTGCTTTACTTTTTTTCTTTTGTCTTTTTCTTTTTTTTTTTGGATTTTTCAATAGAAGATGGACACATGATAGGGGATGGAAGAAGGACTCAAGCGTCTTTTTTTTTGGATAGTAGCCTTGAAAAAAATGGACCATGACCTTTAAAAGTATGCTCAAAGACGTTGGTAGGATAAGGACATGGAAAATAAGATGAAACTAAGGCGAGGATTTATGCAAAGGATGGGATCAAAGGGATCGAAGGATGGAAAATATGCATTGGATAATGGATAGGGTATTGGAAGAATTGGGCTTCAGTGGACGGAAATGTTGGCAAGATTGACATTGGCACACACCTTGAGGGGTGATGGACTAATGGAGGAAAGACGGATCTCAGATTGTGAGATTTGGATGGAGGAAAGGCTTGGGATTTTGGGACATAAGGGCCCAAAATGGATGAAGAAGGTGATGGAGGAATAGAAATTTTGGATGCCAAGTTGGATGTTTCTTTAGGCTTTTGTGCTTCAAGGAGCCGCTTAGGGATCCACATGGTTTTTGATTTTTCATGCTTTTGTGGTTCCTTGGAGTGCATTGCTTGCACAAGGGATTTAGGAACCCATATAGATTTTAAATTTTGTTTTTGAGCAATGGGCCTTTGTGACCTTTTGGATATTTCTTTTTCTTTGCTTTGACATGTTGATTAGATTGGACATGTTGATCCTTGAATACACGTGGATTTCTAGACTTATGACTTTTATACTTGGCATCCAAATTGCTTGGAGGGGGAAAGGAATGCATGGATGGATAGGAATGAAGTGGACTTATTTTGGATTGATGAAATTTACTCAAGGATGTATGCCTTTGCTGACCTTGCATAGAGGACGAAGGGATATAAGGACATAAGATGGATGGAAGGTATGATGGGGAAGGTGTATGTTTTGATTTTGATGGAGGGATACCAACGTCTTGAGAGTGAGTTGTGTAGACATGACCCTTAAGATCTTCTTTGATATGGAGGGGTTCTTTCTCGTGAAGGTCTACTCCTTTGCCTTTATGAATATCTTGACTTATAGGATACTCTTTTCTTTGAGAAGAAGATGCGAGTCCATTATGAGGTGGATATGATATGAGAGAAATAATGAGATCTTGAAGTGGATCGGATTGCACCAAAGTGGAAGAACCCATTATGCATGTCGAGGGTTCATGAACATCTTGCACTGACATGTTAGAATCATGAGTGGGATTAGGATCATGAGGGGGACTAGGATTGTGTAGTGGACATGGTTCAATGATAGGCTCTTCAAGAGATGGAATGGGAGAAATAATGGGATCATCAAAAGAAATGAGACCTTGGAGTGTATATGCTGGATTAGGATGTGGAGATGGAGGAACAAGTGGATCTTGTGGAGGATCTGAAGGAATAATTTGATCTTGACAAGGAGGAAGATCATTGGAATCCTCTTTAAAGGTGCTTTGCTCTTGACTTTTAATGGGATCATCGGAAAGGATGGAAGGGATATCTTGATTTTTCTTAGGAAGTGGAATGTCAATGGGATTTGAAAGGACATTTTTTTCATGAAATGGAAGGGGATCATTTGGGATTGGATGGACTGGGCTATCTTGATCTTGCTCGGGGAATGGAGTGTCAATAGGACTTTGGATAGGATGGACAAGAATAGGGGAATCATCATGAGTGTCTAGGAACATGGGGTCCTGGTCAACAATTGGATAGGATGATAAGGTTTTAGGATCTTGATCTTGATCTATTTCAAGACACGTTTCTTCATGCTCTAAAATATCCTCTTGACATGAGGTTAGACTTTGGATATGCATGGGGGATTCTTACAAGGGCTCAATGTTTTGGCATGAAGGAAATGCACTTTGAACATTTGTGATGGATTCTGGAAAGGAATCAATGCTTGAACATGAGGAAGAGGGACTTCGAATGGGGTCCTCTAAAATAGGTAATGGCAATAAAGTGCATGGTGGCATTGGGTCTTGTATTTCTGATAAAAGACAAGGATGTGCATCATGAATTGGATTATCTTAGCAATCAATTATGGATAGCCCTTGGGTAATTTCATCCTTGGGTGTATTGTTTGATGAGGACAATATGGAAGGTTCTTGTGAAACTTCTAGAGGTGTAGGGATAGATGCCACTGGAGAGTCAATTTGCTTGCAAGGGGATGAGGCATTGCTAGACATAATTGTATTATCTTGATCTTCCTCAAAGAACTCACTTGGTAATTTCCTTAAGAGCCTTGCAATAAAGCCACCTTTCTTTCGAGGTTTTGACATAGTTGTATCTAGAATTTGAACTTGTTTTTGGTTTGATATCTTGTTTTGATATTGGGCTTGGTTCAATTGTTCTGACATGTTTGAAACTTGGGTTGGTGTGTGCTACAACCTTTGTTTTTGAATGTTTGATTGTGGTTGTTGACATTGATATTCCACCATTGGTTGAACTATTTGTTGACATTGTATAGTTGGTTCGACATATTGTTGAAATTGGACCATTAGTAGTGTTGGTTGTATATGTTGAACAATTGGTTGAACCATTGGTTGTATTAATTGAAAATCTGATTGATAGTAAACACCTTCTTGTTCTTGTTGTGGAGGCACATAATGTTGAAATTGATGTTGTCTCTTTTCTTGAAATTGTTTCATCATCTCTATTTGTGAGAGGAGAGCTGGTATGTCTGATCATTCAAGAAGAGATCTTACATCAATTGGCTCAATCTTTGGATTTTGACCTGGAAATTTTCAAAACACTTTGGACATTTGTGATCTATTCTTCTCAATGTTTTTCACTCTTTGTTCCAATATCTCCTCTTCTTGAGCTAGTTTCTCCTCTAGTTTTTGTATTTGGACATTTACATTATTATGATAAGTTTGATCGATATTGCCTTGTTGTTGGGTTGGATATAATTGTGATTGCCTTGTCGGTTGATATGTCAAACTTTGTTGCATCATTGGTGCTTGGAACCTTGTTTCAATAGACATGTCACTATGCAAATGCAATATTTTTGGAATTTTTCAAGGATAATGTATGATATGCAACTAAATGCAAACTAAATGAATGAGAATGCAATCTATGGCAAGAATGCAACCTATGTTTTTGTTTGTTTTTCAAGATTTTGACAAACTTTTTGGAATGCAAATCTAAAAAGAGACCCTTAGGAAATTGAAATGATGTCTAGACCTCAAAGGACAAAAGGACCAAGTGACAAAAGGACAAAATGACAATGTCTCCCCTAATACGCTTGGATACTAAGCTAGGTTTGACCAAATGACAATAATGACATAAAGAGAAAAAGGTTTGATAAGGTCTAGACTTCCTAACAATGACTTAGGGTTTATCAAAGATTTGGATTACTCAAGAATGACAAAACCTATTTTTGACACTATATGCAAAGGGACAATCACTATGCAAATAACCGTAATATGATATGATAATGACCTAAACTTAATGAAGAGACCTAGGGTATGCAAATATGAATGTATGACAATGGTATGACTTTAATGCAAGAGGACACATGCAAATGGATGACTCTTATTGATATGCAAAGGAGTATGACCTAGGTGGAACCTAACCTTGGTACTTGGCAATGACTTTGCAAAATGCAAACCTAAGATGAACCTAAATCTAAGTGAAATGAATGTTGAGACAAGATTTTGAACAATGTTTGACAACCATGTTTGAAAGTGTTTTGAAGTTTGTTGGATGAAATGCTCTGTTTAACCTTCGTTTTGAATCAATTTGTCTTGCTTTTGAAATGAGATGCAATTAAACTTTTGACAAACAAATAAGACAAGATATTTCAACTTAGACTCAAGACAATCATGCTCATTCCCACATTTCTTATGGTAGGCAAGGACATTAGGTACTTGAGAGGTAGACTCATTATGGGATTCAAGGAGAATACATAGATGCTTGACCCCACGGGCTCCCCTCCACGGCACTCACTTCTCAGGGCAGCCAAGCATCAGTCCCCATGGAAATCTCCCCATGGCGAACTTAGTATCTCTTCCAAGTATCCGAACTTGTCCTTCTCAAGCAACTAGAAGGGTTTTTGGCCTCTAAAAACAAGGTGTTTAGTAAGGATTTCTGTTAAGCGTTACTCCTTGATGTCATGCAAGCGTGATTGAGACATTAAGCCCATCAAGATACCAAACAAATGTAGTCGTGCAAGCATGATTTAGACTGTGAGGTCCTACTTAGATGTTGATATGAGAAAGAGTTCAAGGGTCATCACTTCCCAAGTAACTGCAATTCCCACATAACGCTTCCTTCAAAGCTTTTGCCCATCAGGTATTTGTTTATAGTGAGTTAGAATGCCAAGGTATTCTAGCCGTACTCACTTTGGGTCGTTCTCTTCTCACGATTATCACTTGCTTGCAAAAGCAAATGGTCGGGAAGGAAGGCCCTCTAAAGGAGACACACAATCAAAGACACGAGCATGGTATCGAAGATCTGGATTTCTGATCACCCTAAGAAGGATGAGAGCATACTCTCCTACTCCAATGTCACACTCAACAATCAAATCAAGCATAGATTCATTCCATCCTATTTAGAAATCACTAGGTGCCTAAAAATTAACTGCAAACACCAAGTTTAGTTGTTTCTCCAAGGCAACCTGCAAAACCCAAGTTAGAAGTTTGAGGTGTTTATTCTTCGACTATCGATTCTGCATAAAACATGTTAGTAATTTCATTTGTTGTCTTTGCCATGCATATGCCAAGATGCTGCACAGATAATTAGTGCTAAAAACCAAAAAATAGAAAACTAAATGCAAAAACAAAACAAATTTTTAAGCAAAACACTGTCTTTTTACCTCTGTTCTGGACTTTACACAGGCGCAGAACTCATGACACAGGCGCAGAACTCATAACACAGGCGCTGGTTACCTTACACAAGCGCAGTTTTTTTTTTTTTTTTTTTACACAAGTGCAGAATGCATTTACACAGGCGCAAAATGCATAACACAGGCGTAGAAGTCCCCAGAAAACCCTGCACTACCCTATTTTTGGGTTTTTTGGCCTGCAAATTAACTCAGAAGCACTCAAAGACACAGTAAAGGGGTTAGATGGTTAGTGTTCACGTCAGGTTCACCAATTAATGTCAGGTAGGAAATCAGAAATCATCAAAGCAAATATAAACATTAATCATTAGCTCAATCACGAAAGAAAATTGCCATGATCAATCCTAACACACTCAATAGAGACATGAAAATTGAAACATTCAAAAAGATTATGCAAACCAGATGTAGATCTAAATGCTTCCTTCATGCGGCTCCATTGTCCTTCTTTCTTCTCCAAATAGTTTTGGTGTGGATCTCACCTACTAGTGCATGATCATGATATGAAAGCAAGTAAATAAGATGATTGCTCAAGAGTACTCGAAGCGTGATTTGACAAAGTGACTAGAAATTCGATAATCTGATTAGGGCATTTGATTGAAGAAATTCATCCAATTTATAGAGAAATTGGAGAAAAAGATCAAATTAGCATGATAATGATTCGAATGGAAATTCAAATCAAGAATAGCAAAATTATGACATGTGTGACAAATTGCTATGCAAGGATTTTATGACAATCTATGACAAATTATGACAAATTTCTATGTCAAGAATTGATTGATTGTCAATTATGACAAATTATGACAAATTTCTATGTCATTCCCATGAATTTAGGAGAGAAATAGGAGGAAATTGAAATTAGGAATTAAGAAATTAGAAAAATTAGAAAAAGAGGAATTAGGAAATTAAGAATTAGGAAAATGATGAAAATTAGGAAATTAGTGAATTAATTAATAATTTTTCATTTATTAATTAATTCATTCACAAAGAGGAATAATTAGCCAATTAAATGAACATTTAATTGCGATGAGAAGACTTAGGATAAATAAACAATTTATTAATCCTAGAGGAAGAAATGACACACAAGGTTAAATGATTAAATCATAAAACCCTAGAAGACGAATTAGCAATGCGAGAATGACAATTAGGTCTTGATTGAAGATAATTGATATCGATCATGATTTTGAATTGATAAATGACCAATGTGATAAATGATTTAATTGAGAAAATGCGCCAATTAACGAGGAACAATGACAAATTGATCCAAATTGACATAATTGAGACAGACAACGATCGATGACAAATCGATCGCAAAATGACAAGATTGACAAGAGGACAAGAATCGATGACAAAATAGATTGCAAAACGACAATATTGGAAATGACCACGATCGATGACAAATCGATCGCAAAATGACAAGATCGAACATGACAACGATCGATGACAAATTGATCGTTAAAACGACAAGATTGAAATGATAAGGATTGATGATAAATCAATCACCAGATGACAAGATTGATAAGAGGAAAAAACCCTAATTAGGATTGACGATGTCCAAAATGATGACAAATGAGCACACACATTGATGTAATAGGATAAGATCGACCAAAATCATGATTGAAGATTGTTGTCGACAAGACCAAATTCAAAGGCGAGATGAATGAAGAATGTAGAAGAACGACTCGATGCTCGCAAATGATAAAAACCAAGTGCGTGACATAGGAGAAATGTTAATGCGACGCAAAAAACTAAAAAGAGGCGATGCGCAAATGTTAAAGTATGACTCCGCAAGCGTTGACCATTTTTAACAGTCTGGTAATTGCAAAGAATGTTAGAAAAGAAGTTGAAGTATTTGTAGAGCAAGAAGCATTCACAAAGGAAGTCATAGCTGAAGTAAGAGAAAGACATGCTGCTCAATAGGCCAAAACTTCAAGTGCACCAACTGGTATCCCCACCGGTGTAAAGACAAGAGCTGGAAAGGAGAAAGTTGTAGAGAGACAAAAACCAATAGCTGTTAAGAAGGAGAAACCAGTAGGAACAAAGAAGGAGAAACCAATAGAAACAAAGAAGGAGAAAATATTAGCAAAAAAGAAGGAGAAACCATCAAAGAAGCTAGCAATTTGGAGTAATTGATTAATTTCTTGTATTGATGTTTTGTCATTGATGGAAACACCGACTATTTTGGTTGTTTACTGGTTTTCGGCTGGTTCTAGTAGAGTGTTTGGATTATGATATTGATCCAGTATGCTTTCTTTTGTGGAATTGATTTGGATCTATCATTCATGCAATTTAGATGCATATCATGATCAGTTGGTTTGGGATTTGATGACTCATATACTATCATTTGTTCTAGTAAGCCTTTTGGTCATCGGTAAGGGTTATACTGATAGAGCTTTATTGATATTTTTATGAATGTGATAAGTGGTGTTGGTGCAACTTCTAGATGGCTCTCGAGATGTTGTTTGTTATCTTGTTCATGTTCCTGTTAATCAGTGGTGTTGCATTTGGTTTATGGCGGCCTATTTTGGGTCCGGTGCTATCTAGGTTATGAACCAACTTATGTAATGTGTTGATGGGTGATCCCGATGTATTACCAAATGGATTCATTGATTGGATTATGTTGCTTTAGTCTTACGCCAACTTGGTTGATCATTGGATTGCGGGTTTATTTATTGTATTATCTTTTAGGTGGCCGACCTAATTGTTTAGGTCTCGAGCTGGTATAAATATGATGTAAGATCTCTTTTTAGATCATGGTAATGGGATTATGGTTATGGGATGGTTATGCGATTACCTGTGTGAATAATGTTTTAATAATATGCAGGAGTTTTGGTCGATCATAGGTGATCGAATTTGGTTGGTAAGAGAGGATTAAGACCTTTGATACTAAGCTTAACCAAAATTGTACTCAAGCATAGGAGATGCTATCTTTGTAGTTCACTCTTCTTTTTGGATTGTAGTATGGATTTATTTTGTAGTTAGTGAGGCTCCTTTTGTAATGAGCAGTGCGCTCTAGGCTGTTGACTTTCCTACATGTGCATGCCCCTCATTTTGTAATCACATACTTACTGCAGAAGTATTATCTGACTGTGGGTAGGCTTCCCACCATGGTTTTTCCCTTTACCGGGTTTTCCACATACAAATCTTGGTGTCATGTGTTTTGGATGGATGGTAACTATTCTATGATTTATGTTTATGATTAATTCCTGTATCAGTTATTTTGGTATTTGGTTTATGCATTCCAGTATTGAGTTTGTGTTTTGGTAATAAGGATTTGAATGTTTAAAGTTTTATAGTCTGTTGACAACTGAATCACCCCCCCTCTCAGTTTTCCTCTGGTTATCTGAGATGTCTAACAATTGGTATTAGAGCTTGGTCCTCTCTATAGAATCTTAACCACTTGAGGAAGATCCTATGGTATCTAATAGTTCAAGTTCATCAAATACATCTGCAGTTGTTTTTCAGAGAGAAAATCCTAGGCTTGATGGAACAAATTATAGAGTATGGAAGATTCAGATGGAGACTCATCTCAGATGTCTTATCAAGGAGATTTGGGAGATCACCGAGAAAGGTTTTACACCTTTTAATCCAACATCTGGAAATCCTCCTCTGGAAGGCTTGGATAAGGACATTGAAAATGATTGTAGAGTTACAGAAGCCCTTTTGTGTGCACTTTTTGATCAGCAAATTATGGGATTAACCGACAAATCAACTGCAAAGGCTATATGGGACAAATTGGAGACTCTGAATGAAGGTGACCCTACTATTAAAATTGCTAAACTTGATGGTTACCGGGTGAGGTATGAGAACTTGAAGATGGAAGAAGATGAAAGGATTGTTTCTTTATGGATAGAGTTAATGATTTTGTTATGGGAATTCAATGTTTTGGTGGATCTCTGAGAGAAGATGAAATAGTTTCTAAAGTACTAAGAGCTTTGCCACCAGCTTATAAGATGAAGGATATGTTGGCCATTTGAAGGAATTGATTATGTGTTGCATTGATGTTTTGTCATTGATGTCAACACTAGCTAGTTTGGCTGCTTTACTGGTATCCTTCTGGTCCCAGTAAGTTGCTTGGTTTCTAGTTGGATTAGATCATGATGATCCGGTATGCTCCGATATGTTTGGGTTATGGAATTGTCTTAATCATGCTAATCAGATTCATGTTCAGTCAGTTGGTTTTGATCTGGTGATCGGATGCTATCCTGTATGCTGGCAATCTTGGTTTGTTCTTCTGGTGAGGGTTTCATTGGCAGAGCTTTGTTGAAGATCTTTGATGATATGCATAAGTGGTATTGGTGCGGATTCTAGTGGAGATTTGGGATGCTAATGGTGATCATGTTCAAGACTTGGTTGATTGGGATCATTGCTTTAGCATGTGTGGACCTAAATTGGGTCTCGGTATTGTCTAGGTTATGGACCAGCTTAATGTATCATGTGGATTGGAATTTTTGATGTGTTTCTGGGATGTCTTATGGGTTGGATATTATTCATTTGGTCTCTGGCTGACATGTTTTGTAATTATGTAATTGATTTATTTTCTGGTGGCCGACCTTATTGTTTGTGGCTGAGGGTTTGTATATATATGATGTAAGATCTCATTGTAGATCATTGGTGATCAAGTTGGGTTTATGTTGGAGCTTTAATTCCTTCGGTATCGAGCTTAACAAAAACTATATTCAGGCATAGGAGATACTATCTTTGCAGTTCATTCTTTCCTCCAAATTGTAGTTTGGATTTTTATGTAGTCAATGAGACTCCTTTTGTGATGAGCAGTGTGCTCTAGGCTATTGGCCTTCCTGCAAGTGTAGGCCCCTCAATTGTAATCACATAATGAATGCAAAAGTATTATCTGACTGTGGCTAGGCTTCCCACCATGGTTTTTCCCTTTACCAGGTTTTCCATGTACAAATCTTGGTGTCATGCGGATGGTATTTCTTCTTTGATTGTTGTTTATGCTTAATTGGTTTATCTGCTATTTTGATATTTGTTTTATGCATACCGGTATTTATCTTTTGGGTTTCGGTATTAAAGTTTTAATTGCTTAAGGTTCTGGTAATCTGAGACAATTGATTCACCCACCCCCTCAGTTGTCTTTTGGTTATTTGAAATATTTAACAATTGGTATTAGAGCTCTAGTCCTCTCTCTAGAAGCTTAACCGCTTGAGGAAGATCCTATAGCGACTAATAGTTCAAGTTCATCTAGTTCATTTGCTACTATCTTTCAGAGAGATATTCCTAGGCTTGATGGAACAAATTACAGAGTATGGAAGATTCAGATGGAGACTCATCTGAGATGTCTTGGTAAGGAAATTTGGGAAATCATAGAGAATGGTGTGACACCTTATAATCGAGTATCTAGCAATCCTCCTCTGGTAAAATTGGATAAGGAGCTTGAGAATGATTGTTGAGCAAGAGAAGCCCTCTTGTGTTCACTTTTTGATCAACAAATAATGGGATTAAATGACAAATCATCAACAAAGGCTATATGGGACAAGTTGGAGACTCTTAATGAAGGTGACCCTACTGTTAAGATTGCTAAACTTGATGGTTACTAGGTGAGATATGAAAAATTGAAGATGGAAGAAGATAAAAGGATTACTGCATTCATGGAAAGGGTAAATGAGATTGTTATGGGAATTCAAAGTTGTGGTGGAACTTTGAGTGAAGATGAGATAGTTTCTAAAGTTTTGAGAGCTTTACCACTGGCTTATAAGATGAAGGTTGTCATGCCTGTGAAGTGTGCCTATAGCTGCAACACAAAACACTCAATAGATCATTACAAGCATGGTTAATGAATTTAAAGCAAAGAAAGATAAAACTATAGATAAGCGATCTATCACCTCCTAGTAAATGCGAGTATGAATTTTGCTCTCAGATCTGGTTAGGAAAATTCAAGTGACTTGACTACACCTAGATGGAGGATTTAAATGATAAATGATGCCTTTAAGCTAGCAATGATAATGATTAAACTACATGATTCCATGATTATGCTAGAAAATATGCTAAAATGTTGCAATTAAGCTATGATAACAAATACTCAAATGGTAAACTAAACTTGAATATGCCTATAGTAACAATACCTAAAATGAAAATGAGATGTGATGATTATTGCTCCAAAATGGGGTCTATTTATAGGATTTCCAAGGCCAGGGGTAAGGTGGCAGGAATCAATGGTCAAGATTAAGTCTGAAGTTATCAATGGTGAAATTGGAGGAGGTTGGAAAAGAGGCTGGATGAAAGAGAACATTTGCCATCTCTATGGTGACAAGTGTCAAGAAGATTTGCTCATAAGAGAGCAAAGTGTCCAAGGAAAGGGGACATGGTGGTTAGAATGTGCAAGCTAAGATGGGGTTAATTAAACCCAAGGTTAGATGGAATGGGTTAGGTTAGAGAGAAAGTTAGGTTAGGAGAATTTGAATTTAAAAATTTAAATAATAGGAAAAAGCTAATTAATTCCAACAACTCATTATTGATTTGTTTTAATTAATTAGGAAATTTAGAAGAAATGAATTTGATGGGGGGGAATTAATTAATTTGAATTAATTAATCAAAGGGAATTATGAAAATGAACCTATTAAATAAATCCTTAGATTTATTAATAAGTAGATGAAAGGGGGAATTTAATCAAATTGCTTAGTGAATTAAATTAAATTGGGAAAGGGGATTAATTAAATAATTGCTTATTTAATTAATTATCTTCAGACCATTTTTAGGTGTATACATTTTGCCCCTCTTTGAAGCAAGGTGTGGTGAGGCGTTGATTCAGAGAATAATCTCATTTTGATGATGATATTAGTTCGACAGGATGCCCCAACTCTTGATTAATAGATTGCAATACGATGATGCCCCCTCAGGAGATCAATTGAGATAATTGATCTTTGGAGTTTTTGGATCTTTTAAGAAATTGATATCCCGATTGGTAATGATTTGATGTCTGCAACTGTGTTTGATAAAAATGTGATTTCTACCATTATGGTGATGTAGTTCTTGATTATTGATAAAGCTTGATTGGTTATATTGATAAGATCAAGATTCAATCTGGTTTCAGGAATGACACCTCCTGTATAAGACAAAGATGATCAAAGCGTTTGGTTTCAAGAACGATATATCCTGCATAAGACATGATCAGAACGTTTGGTTTCAGGAAAGATACATCCTGTAGAAGAGATGAGAAAATCGATTTAGATGTGATTGATTGATAGAATTGATAAGATTGATTGTATAAAGAACTGTCAATTTGTTGATATCCAGTTGCAGAAAGATTTAGATATGCTGATGTTGGTTCTGTTGAGAGGGTAGCATAAGATTTTCCCTGGATCGACAATATCTGGAGAGATATGAGTCATTAGTCTAATTTATACACTTGTGATGATACCTTGATGATTCCTGCGATAGATTTAACCTTGGATAAGGGGACCATATAGGATCCCATGTAAGAATGAAATGCAAGCTAAATGCAAAGGTACGAGCGGACCAATCACTGGATTATTGTGTATTTGTCATCATTGAGCTTTTTAAAATGTGGGAAGTGAGTGCAAACATCGATAGTATAATTAGACATGATGACTTGAGCACTGCTTTCCTGGATTTTGATATGGCAAGTTAGCACAACCATTAAGGTATAATTAAACCAAGATGACCTAAGTGTTGCTTGCGTAAAATAGGCAGTATTAACCATTTTAATAGGCAAATTAGAAATGTCTTCGATGATACTCCGATGATCATGTCTTGAGAAAAATTTGCACATATTAATGATTAATTTTTCAGATAGTAGACTGACTTTGTGATAGTTTGATGGTTGATAATTTGATCTCATGTTCAATGTTGGATATGTTTCAGTTTTCGCTTGATAAAATTTGTCTAACTGTTGTTCTACCTATTTGATTAAGCTCAGAATTGATCAAAAGTTTTGCCCCCAGCTAAGTGCAGGATTTTGCCCCAAGCAAAGAAACAAATTTGTTATGATATACCCAATGATCCAAACCATGGCGAGAAGCCACCCGGGATGCTTGCATATGTACAAAGCTTTATGATGTATAAGGATAGCACCGATGGAAAATGAATGCAAGTGGAAAGATGCATGAATTATTAGATGGAAGAGCTAGAAGATAGATAGCGCCTGTTTGCCAAGTTTTCATCGTCTGTTTTTATTGCACTTTTTCTCATATTTGATTTTTTTTTTTTTGGATTTTCTGTTGTTTCACTGTTTTTTTTTTGTTTTTTTTTTCAGACATAAAACTTCTTCAGATGCATGCTATTGATGGGTTCTTCAAGCTGATCTCTGTATTGTGTTGATAGCTGATATGCTCCTGACCCAAATACTGTTGTGATCACAAATGGACCTAACCAGTTTGGTTCAAACTTTCCTTTCTTTTCTCGATTTGCCTGGTTGTGTGGATTTTCTTTTAGTACTAGTTCCCCTACTTGAAAATTTGTGGTTTGAGCCTGTGATTATAGCTCCGACACATTCTTTGCTGATATACCTTTAAATGATCAAAGGCATTTTGTCTTCATTCATGGATCAATTCTAACTCTTGTAATCTAGATACTTGTTGTTCTTCATCTGGGATGAGACCTTTTAATGATACTAGTAGAGAAGTTATCTCTACTTCTATTGGTAGTATTGCTTTTGAACCATAAACAAGAGAGAAAGGTGTGGCACCTATTGGTGTGCGGATATTGGTATGGTAGGCCCATAGAGTAGGGTTCAATTGAATATGCCAATCTCTTCCAACATCATTCACTGTCTTTTTGAGGATTTTCAAAATAGTTTTGTTTGATTCTTCTGCTTGCCCATTCCCTTATGGATAGTAGGGTGTGGAGAATCTATGTTGGATGTTGAATTTCTCACATAGATCTTGTACATCTTGATTCTTGAATGGTCGCCCATTATCAGTGATAATGGTCATTGGTACTTTGTAGTGACAGATGATATAATTCAAGATAAATGCAACAATTTGTTTTCCTATGATATTTATGAGAGGTATTACCTGAATCCATTTTGCAAAATATTCTGTAGCTACAAGGATGAATTTATGACCATTAGATGAAGAAGGATTTATATTTCCTACTATATCAAGACCCCATTGGCAAAAAGGCCAAGATGTTGCTAGAGCATGAAGTTCTTGTGCTGGTGCATGAATCAAATTCCCATGGATCTGACATTGTTTGCATGTTCTAGCTATCTAAAAAGAATCTCGTTCCATAGTCGGCCAATAATAGCCCAAGCGTATGAGTTTTTTTGAAAGGGTAAGACCACTTGAATGAGTGCCACAAATGTCATTATGGACTTCAAGTAAGGCCTTCTTAGATTCTTCTTGTTCGAGACATTTTAAAAGAGTACCATCTAGACCTTGTTTAAACAAGGTATCCATGATGAGAGTAAAATGGGAGGATTGGCGAATAAAGTTTCTCTTTTGGTTCTTCAATAAGTCGGGAGGTAGGGTGTTATCTTTCAGGTATGTATAAGTTTGGCCATTGCGGGAGGAATCATGCCCAAAAAGGTGACATATAGTTTGGGAATCAGGATAATTATGGGCAAGGTAAAACAACTCTTCCACCAGGAATTCATAACGCTGTTGATTTTCCTATGTCTGATGGAGAGAAGCAAGTGTAGCCATGGCATCTGCTGCTTTTTTGTCATTTCTTGGAATTTGATGAAAAAGTTATTTCTACAAAGTACTTCTCGATATCATCAACCATCTTTTTATAAGGCATTAATTTTTTAGCCTTTGTTTGAAAGTCATCATTAATTTGATTGATAATGAGTTGAGAGTCTCCAAAGACTTGAAGTTGTGTAATATTCCATTCTATAACCATTTTGATACCTGTAACCAAAGATTCATGTTTTGCTGTGTTTTTGGTGCATGGAAAACTTAATTTGTATGCTTTTGGGATTGTATGACCTTATGGTGTGATGAATAGAATGCTTGCTCCTAATCCATGTTGTGTTTCATTATTGATTCTTTCTCCTGGACTGATATTCGGGTGATGTATTGTAAGATATGGATCAAACCCTATAATGTCTATATATGTCCAGGTAAAGTTGATTTCCCATCCTTTAAAGGGTTCCAAATATTTTTGCCTTGCTAGTTTTGATAGAGAAGTTGCTGGATATAGATCAGTTGTGCCAATGGTAACTTCCTCTGCTGGTTCTATTAGGATAGATGACCTCTCTTGATAAAATTCAAGTAAGGTTTCAAATCTCCCATCTTTCGGTGCCTCAAGGAGGTTTTCGCCATTACATGTGTCTTTTTTTTTACTTTTTCCTGATCTGATGTTGCCATAAATGGTTTTCAGCATTAGACTTGATATTGGTTTCTTTATTTTCACTTTTGTGACTAGGAGATTTGTCACCAACTTGACTCAAAGATACGTTAGCAGAATCCTTGGTGAAACTTGTTGTGGGTTTGATTTCATTAAGATATAAGGATATGGCATGGTCATTAGGTAAGGTATCAATGGCCGTATGTTCTTCATTTCCCAGTTTGTAGGTTGAGGATGAACTAAGGATAAAGGATCCTCATGTTGGATTATGTCAAAGATATTAGGGGTCAGGACAGAGATGTCAGAGCTTTCAATATGTATTTCCATGTCTAGAATGATACTCTTGTTAGAATGACCTCTCGCAAGTAGCTCCTGATTATCCTCGATTAAGTCCATATCAACCCAATGTGATTTTGATTCAAGTGGGCTAGTTCCTAATGTTTGTCCTACATATGTGTGAACTATATCGACTCCTACATCTGCTTCTTCTTCCCTTTCAATTTGAAGTTGCTCTTGTTTGTTTTTCTCTGATAGTAAATATTCTTTGTTCACTCGATGTTTTAGCTGAATGTTTTTTCCATGTTTGACAAAATTGATGCAAATAATTGTTCTTTGGATTGTGTGCTTTAATATGCTGCCTCTTTATTATGTGAAACTATGACCTCTTGAGCTGATTTCAGATTACTACAACACTGCAATAGATTTGAGTCTACTAAGATTGTGATCTCCTACCCATTGTAGGGAAAATTTAGACACTGATGATATGTTGATGTATCAACCTATATATCATGTATCCATGGTCTTCCCAAGAGTATGTTGTATGGTAGATCAAGTCTAGAACTTGGCATGCTGTGTCTTTTTGCAAAGGTCCCACTCTGAGGGGTAATACCACAATTCCTTTAGAGGGATGTTCTTCTTCACCATATGCTTTGAATGTGATCTTTTTCAAGGGATCAACTACATCTTCTGAATAACCCAAAGCATAGACAAGACTCAAAGAGCAGATATTCAAGCCAGCTCCCCCATCTATTAGGACATTTTTAACGAGCATTCTATGAATGAGGACTTCAAGTTGCAAGGAAGCGTTATGGGGATGTTGCAATTAATTAATGCTTGGATATGAATGAGATGAGATTTTAATAGGATCCTCTGAAATAGGTTTGATGATAATTATAGATATCCCTTGGGGAACTTCATCTTTGGGTGTATTCTTTGGTGAGGATGCTATGGAAAATTCTTGTAAGTTTTTAGGAGGTGTAGGATTAAATGCCTTTGGAGAGTCAATTTGCTTATGGGGGGATAATCCTTTGCTAGACATAGGTGCGCGATTTTGATCTTATTTAGCGAAATCCTTTAGGGATATCTTTAAGAGTTGCATAAAAGAGCCACCTTTCTTTTGAGATGTATGTGAATCCTTGTGAGATTTTAACATAGTTGGACCTTGATTTTGAACTTGTTTGATTGCTTTGATATGTTGGATTATTATGTCTTCTTCTTGTGTTTTGCTTTGGTATGTCATGTTGATATGATTTTCAGCTATTTCAAATGTTTCAGTTTCAGTTTCAAGGGTTCGATTGTCCAAAAGTTGTTTTGATAAGTGATCAATTGTCAATGTAAATGTGATAGAGCGATATAACATGAAAAGATGGTTCAAGTGTTTCAAAGTTTGCAAGTTTTTCAATCTTCGATTTTGGAGTGCAATGATGATGATTTGATAAAAACCAAGTCCAGTAGGAATGGTATATCCTACGATGTGGGACAGGATTATTCTGACCAAACATTTCAATTTCATGATAAAAGATGATAGATCCTGATGAGAAACTATGTTTGAGTGATCAATTTATCAAATAGGGTGATAATGCACTTTGAGATGTTTAGATCTTGAACTTGTTGAGGGTGAGAACTTGAAAATATTGAGGTATTTATGTTCTAAAGTCTGATTTTGATGGATGATAACTTGACCAAGTGAAACAAGGAGACAATCCAAGCACAGAATGACAGAGAACAAATGCTTATGATTATTGCAAATTGATCAAGCAGAAATGACAAATTTGAAAAATGCATGCAAGACATAGCTCTTGACTAGCAAAAACAGAGACTTGTAGGATAGACTATATAGCCCCAAATGACAAAAGATACAAGCCCCTAAAGAACCAATAGAGAAAATATTTGGAAATGCGGAAACAATTGAAAGCAACATTCAGTCATAAAAAAGAATAAAGAAAACTGAACAAATAGTTAGAAAAGGAACAAGGCAGGTTAAAGCAATCAAGGAAGACATATTGAATAAAATTGGTATTAAGGAGAGTGACTTGGAAGGATTACAACTTAAAACACATCTTTCACCAGTTGCTACCTCCTCTGACAGTAAAATATTGGCAGAGTTTAAAAGGGTAGTAAGGAAAAGGAAACCTTCATTGGTACCCGCTCCTACACCTAAGAGAACAAGATAGAAACAACAGACAGTTAGGTCTCCAGCAAAGAAGTTAACACCAAAGAAAAGAAAAGAAAAACAAGTTGTTCCTCCACTTGACAACCTTTTGAATGAGATAACTGAAAAATGGTAACTTATCAAAAATTAGCAAGTTGTATGATACTTTTAACAGTGTTGAAAAGGAAAGCATAGAAAACAGTGTTATCCTACACTTGGATATCTACAAGAAATTTTTGATTGAGGTTGTAGATGATTTACCCAATGAGTTGTATAGAAGGTTAGAAGCAAAGAGAGTAGCAATTGTTGAATTGGACAAAAAGATGAAGGTAGAGAAACTACTTGCAGTTCACCCAGTGAATTCAACAGAAGAAATTGATGAATTGATAAGTGAAGCTAATCAGACAATATTTTTAACCGGTCACCAACATGTAGCACTAATGGCTGGCAGAGTTAATGAGATATCAGAAGAAACTACAGACAAGTGGGATATATTCTTTGTTGAGAAAGAGAAACAAGAAGAGCTTAAGAGACCAAAGACCTTTAAAGTCTACCAAAAGGACAAAGATAAGGGCAAAGGTAAGGTAGGTGGTCCTCTGAGTATAAAGGTGACATATAACTTACCCCCACCTCCTTCTGATACTCCACTAGAACAAAATGTTGATACACCACCGACAACAGAGAGTATGGAGACAAGACATGAGGACACAAATCCTGATTTTGAGGTGTTTTATACATTGATTATTGACACACAAGAAGTCAACATTGTGGTTGATAAGGAATCAAGTGAGAGGAGAGATGTGACAACTGAGCCACCGGTAGAAGACACTATAGTTGAGACAAATGTTGAGGATACAGTTGGAAACATTGAAATTGGGTCTGAACAACAAACTAAATAGGCAACTGATTCCCCGGGTACAGGAAAGGCAGATACCACTAGTATACATACTGATGTATCTACTAAGCAACCGACAACTGATAGCAATGAAAAATATATTGTAGACATTTCAGAGGTAAACACAGAGAAACTGGTAGAAAACACAAAGTCACAATCAGAAAAATCGGCAGTGGAAAGCTTTGAGAAATAGACTGAGGTACATACTGAGAAATCAGAAGAGAAGAAGGATGAGCTAAAATTTTAGACAGAGACTGTGCCACCGACATCAGCTGAGAAACCTAAACCCTTTATTGTAGAAATGCAGACTCAAACTGATCTACCAGAGGTCACCATAAGCAAAGAGGTTCCTCACACTGGTGGATTATAGATTGTTAAGATAGTTGGTCAATCATTTGATTCTTCACTGACAGAATTCTGGCCAATCAATGTAATAGAGGTATTGCTTGATTCAATTAAGAAAATAACTGATTGCAATGCACTTGCATATAAGGCAATTGATGACACCATACCAACTTTGAAGATGAGTGCACCCAAGTGTAACATAGAGAATAAAGATTCTTTAGGCCAATTAGACACATTGTCTAAGTACATAACTGGCAATCTTCTAACAATTGATCAAATCAATGAGGAAAATTTTAGAGAGAAAATGAATAAAGAGAAGGAAAAATTCCTTGAGGAGACAGTAAAGAAGAGTAAGGAACATATAGATACACTATTACTGGCACTAGGAAAGACAATTTTGGACTTCAAGAAATTGTAGAGAGATACATGTAAGACAAACATTTTGACAGAGGATATAGATAAAGAGATCAGTAGAGCTCAAAAGGAACTCAATGACATTGCTGATAATTTAATAGGTTCATTAGACTCCATATTGGTATTAGAACAAGAAATTACCGGCTTTGAAGAGAAAATTGAAAAACTTGAAAAAGATAAAGAGAGATTAAAGTTTAAGGCAAAGGAACTAAAATGTAGACTAGGTCCTAAACTAGATATCCTCATCTCTTTGAGAAAAGATATTTATGAGGCTCTTGTTTTAGGACTTAAGACACTGGAAGAACAAATGCACATACTCACCGGTACAATCTAGAGGACAGAAGCAACACTAAAGGACAATGAGAGATTCTATAACAGCCTAAATTTTGGATTAGTGGAGTTATATCAGATTGTAACCAATCGGTTACAAGGATCAAGATAGGAACTACAATCAATTGACATTGAATGACAACATTTGTCATTGATGCCAAAGGGGGAGTAGTAGAGGATGAGAAAAAGGAGTAAGACAAAAGAGATCATCTGCTCAAGGGGAGTACACAGTTTTGGAGCACACAATTTTGGTAACACAGTTTTGACAGTTTGGGTAAGACTTTTGGTCAACACATTTTGGATACAATTATGGCTTTTCTCATGAGTGTTGCCATCAATGCCAAACGGGGAGATTGTTGGCAAATGAACACTCAAATGAGAAATTGTAGGTGATTGAAGGTATTATCATTGATCACAACCTTACAATCCTATGGCATCGACAGACACGGACATAGGCACAGACATCGACACCGACACCAGCACCGACAAAGATGTTTACCGGCACCCTGGGTGACAGGATTTTGTTTATTGTATTTTTTATTTAATTGTAAAATATTTTTGTAAGCCGACAAGGAGAATTGTATTAGGACTCATATAAGTATGAGATCTTGTAAATCATTTGTAAGAAGCGAGAAATACATGAAAGAAATGTAATAGGTAGATGTGAATATTAAGGCAGATTTTGGAATAAGGTTTATGGAAATCATATGAACTTAAACCGGTACTGAACCTGGCATAGCATATGCTGAACCGAAGTAGTACATGATATTGGATTTACATAATCCATTTTTATAAGTTAGTGAGACTTCCCTTTTTGTATTTAAGTAGTGAGCTTTAGGTAATTGGCCTTCTTGCATGTGCAGGCCCCTATTGTATCAGTAATATTCACGTATTGGCCAATGAGCGAATATTGTGGGTCACAAATCCCACTGAGGTTTTTCCCACACCGGGTTTGCTCGTTAAAAATATTGTGTTATGGTGTGCTTTCTATGTTGTGTTTATTGATCTTATTTACTACATTATTTCTGGTTTACTGGTACACTATTTTGGCATGGAATTCATTTAATAAGTTTAAAAATCCATTAACCGGTTAGATACTGATTCACCCCCCTCTCAGTATCTTTGGGAATCCTAACACTATCTCTCTTGCACAAAGATTATTCACCCTTTCAGAGGTGAATCAGGTAGCTTCTAATTTAACTGGCACTAGTAAGGGATCTGTTTGGCACGTTGAGGTATAAACTCAATTAAGAGGTCTCTCAGCCTTGAAAACCAAGATTTGATATACTTGAAGGTATGGAGTAGAGCTATTCCCGAGAACTGTCATTGACTTGATTTTCATCAAATCACATTTATTTTATAGTGGGTTGGATTACTTGGCATTAGCTATTCGCAATTAGGTCGTGTTAGTATTCCCACAGATACTGAGAGGGGGGGTGGTGTGAATTAGTATCTAACCGGTTATAAGATTTTCTTAACTTAAAACATGTAGAGCATATGAATACTGTGCACCGGTAAACAGAAAGTAATGCAATAAATAGAGACAAAAGCAACCACATGAAAATCACACCATAACACAATATTTTAACGAGGAAACCCGGTGTGGGAAAAACCTCAGTGGGATTTGTGACCCACAATATTCACTTACTGGCCAATAAGAGAATATTACTGCTACAAGAGGGGCCTGCACATGCAGGAAGGCCAAGTGCCTAGAGCTCATTGCTCAATTACAAAATGGAAGTCTCACTGACTTACAAAATCGATTATATAAATCTAGTGTCTTGTATTGCTTCAAAATAGCATCTATAATGCTAGATCCAGTACCGGTTTCTGCTCTGCTTCTTACTGTTAGGGTTCCCACAAATACTGAGAGGGGGGGGTGAATCATTATCTGACCGGTTATGAAATTTTCTTAAAACTGAATATGCAGAATATAAAGTAACAGTATACCGGTATGCAAGAATTAATGCAAATAACAGAATCAAAAGCATCCACATGAAAAGAACACCATAACACAAGATGTTTAATGAGGAAACCCGGTGTGGGAAAAACCTCGATGGGATTTGTGACCCACAATATTCACTTATTGGCCAATAAGAGAATATTACTTACAATAGGGGCCTGCACATGCAGGAAGGCCAACTGCCTAGAGCTCACTGCTCAATAAGAAGTCACACTGACTTACAATGAGGATTTACACAAATCCAATATTCTGTACTGCTTTACAATAGCATCTTCAATTCCAGATTTAGTACCGGTTCTTGCTCTGTTCTTTACATATACCCTTGACCTACAATTCGCACATTAGGTCTACCTTATAATTTATTTATTACATTCTATCCATATCCTACAAATGCCTACAATGATCTCTTTTATATACAAGAGTCATTTTACAATTTGCCAAGTTGGCTTACAATGATAAACAAAATATTACATATCAAAAATCCTGTCGGCCTCTGTGCCAGTATACATATTTCCTTCTGTGCCGATGTACATCTTCTGTGCCGATGTACATCTTCTGTGCCGATGTACATCTTCTATGCCGGTGCCGGTGTAGATTGATTTTGTTGATACCAGAGCACTGTTCTGTTTGAGTAATGCTTTGCCGGTATAGTGTCTTGCCAGTGCCATAGGATTGCAAGGTTGCCTGTGTAATGCTTTGCCAGTATAGTGTCTTGCCGGTGCCATAGGATCGCAAGGTTGCCTATGTAATGCTTTGCCGATATAATGTCTTGCCGGTGCCATAGGATTGCAAGGTTGCCATCAATGACAAAACCTTCAATCACACACAATGTCTCATTGGAGTGTCCATATGCCTACAATCTCCCCCTTTGGCATTGATGGCAACACTCATGAGAAATTTCAAAAAGATATCCAAAAATGTGTATACCAAAAAAATGTTACCAAAAATATGAGGACTCCCCTTGAGCATGTGATCCCTATGTTTTGATTTTTCTCATCTACTACTCCCCCTTTGGCATCACTGACAAAGGTTAGTAGATTTGTAGTTGTACCAATACATAACCTCAACCTTGTAGTTGGGTAGCTATTAATTGAATAATATCTCCCAAAATTAAGTTTATACCATCCATGAACTTCTTGCTCTCCTTTATTGCTATCTCAGTTCTGTGTACTGTACCGGTGAGATGCTGCAAGTGCTCTGCCGGTGTTTTTCTATCTTGTGTTAGTGCCTTTGAGATTTCCTTACGCAAAGATGCTAAATAGTCCAATCTTGGACTTAGTTTAGATCTCAAAAATTTTGCCTTGTTTATTATTTTCTCTTTCTCTCTTTCTAATTTGAGCAATTCTTCCTCAAAATTTGTTATCTTTTCCTCAAAAACTGATAATATATCGGGCGAGTTAACAAAATTATCAGCAAGTTTATTGATCTCTTCCTATACCTTGCTCATCTTTTTGTCTACATCCGTGGTCAAAAAGTTTATCTTACAGGTGTCTTTATACAAAGTTTTGTACTCTTTCAATAAATTGCACAGTTCCGGTAGAAGTGTGTCAAATTCCCTATTACACTTCTTTGATCCTTCCTCAAAGAATTTCTGTTTCTCTTTTTCTACACTTTCCTTTACAGTTTCTACCTTTGTTTGCTCAAAATTTCCAGAAATATATTTACAAAGTGTATCCAACTCGCCTAAAGAATCTTTGTTGGCTATATTACAATTTGGAGCTATTAATTTCAAAACTAGAATCGAATCATCTATTGCTTTATAGGCTTGTGAGCTATAATCAGTTATTTTCTTGATAGATTCGGGCAATACCTCTGTTACATTTGATGGTGACCCAGTAAACTGAGTGCCGGTGGAAGGGACCATCTTGGTATTGACCTCTGGTAGGTCTGTTTTTGTCTCCATAGTTTTTCTTGCATCATTTCTTATTGGTGGCATCTGTTCTAGACCCTTTAGCTCTATTGGTTGCTCTGTTTGTGTTCCAACTTCCATCTTTTTCTCTGAATCTACTGCCGGTTGCTCTTTATTATCAGATTTATCTGTGGTATCCTTATCTACCACTATGTTGATTTTTTGAGTATCAACATTCACAGTATATAGGACTTCAGGATTAGGATTGTTATCCTCTGTGTCCATGCTCTCAGTTGCCGGTTGATCTTCTGCAGTTATTTTTACCGGTTGAGTATTTAAAGGAGGTGGGGGTAAGTTGTCTCTAATCTTGATACTTGGCGGTCCACCAACTTTACCTTTTCCTTTGTCCTTTTGATATACCAGAATGGGCTTGGGATTCATATATTCTTCTTGTTTTTCTTTTTCAACCAAGAATCTATCCCAACCATCTTCTATTTTAGTTGAAACTTCAGTAACTCTACCTGCCATTAATGATATTTGCCGATGTGTAGTGGAAAAGACTGTCCAGTTGGCTTGAGCTATCAAATCATCAATTTCCTTAGGTGAGTTGGCCGGGTATATTGCAAGTAATTTCTCTATTTTTATTTTCTTAGCCAACTCAATTATTCCTTGTCTTCTGGCCTCAAGTCTTTTATATAATTCATCAGGAATTTCATTTAGGACTTGCATCAAAAACTTTTTATACATGTCCATGTGTAGTATAACACTTTCCTCAATTTGTCCTTTCTCATCTTCTGATAGGGTGTCATAGATTTTCCCTATACTTTTCAATTTACGTTCCTCTATGATTTCATTCAGTAATATGTCAAAAGGGGCCAAGTCAGTGTCTGTCTTCTTCTTCTTCTTGGGGGTCAGCTTTTTCTTAGGTGTGGCTTTCTTGACTGGAGACCTTACAGCTTGTTGCTTCTGTCTTGTCCTTCTAGGTGAAGGAGTGGATACTGGTGAGGGGTCTCTTTTCCTAACAACTCTTTTGAAAGTTGCTGGCATATCTCCTTCTGAGGAGGTATCAACCGGTGATAGATGAGTTTTAGGCTGTTGGGCTGCCAACTCTTCTTCTGTTATGCCGGTTTTCTTTAATACATCATCTTTTAAGGCTTTTGCTTGCCTGCTTCCTTTCCTCATAGATGCCTCAACTTTCTTTACTCTCTTTTTAGATTGAATTTGACTTTCAATGTGCTCAGCACTACCAAATACTTCTTCCTTTGGTTCATGGGGGGCTTCCAGAAGTGCTTTGGCATAAGTTTCCACTATGTGGTCATCTGCTTCATACCCCATTTCTGTAACCCAGATTGTTCTTGGGATGACTGCTTCCATCCAGATCTCATCCTTTTTGATTACAAAACATATGTCATCCTTATATTTGTTGACAGTTTCCTGTGATAGTCCGATCCTCTTATTCATTTTGACCTTTAGTGCTTGAAAATACTCATGGATATTCTTTTCTTTGTTTTCACCCATGTTGTTGAATAAGTCAGACAATTGTTTTCCTACCGGTATGTCAAATCCAAAATCCTTGTTGCCTATACTGGGAGCCTATTTGGTTATATGTAGCATTAAGCATACAAGCAAATTTCCAAATCTAAAGGTTCCTTTCTTATCCTTCTTGATTTTTCCTAAGTTATCAATTAACTCATCTTTTAACCATTCACAGATATCAATTTTTACATTGTTCTTAACTATGTCATGAGCACTCTTTATGCATAAACTAGAAATAGAGTTAAGCGTATTTGCATGAGTTGCTTTGTAACCTAGAATCATGCTAATGAATCTCACATTTGTATCGATCACATCATTAACCCTCAATGATCTTTTGTCAGATGTTGCACCAGTTAATTTCATTACTAGGTCATTGGAGACCTTCTTGGTTTTGTCGGGTCTGGTATTGGTGGAAGGTAACCCTGTTATTGCTTTCACAACTACCTTTGTAATTTTGTGCACTGAGTCAAGCCAAAAGAATGAGCCATGTACCCTACTAAGAACTATCCTAATCACTTCCTTGGGAAATTCAGGAATGCAGAGGATTTCAGTGAATCCTAGGGTTTCAATAATTTTATGTTCAGGTTTCACATTTCTGGCATTGTCACATATAACAGATTTGTACATGTTTTTGATTTCTTCATCACCTAATTCTTCTATGTTGCAATGAATATACATTCTAGGGTCTTCTGCATAAACAACACCCTTTGGAATTTGGGAAAAAGCACCTATGTTGTCATCTTTCTTAGCTACCTCGGGAACTAGCTCAAACATGGGCCTAGGTCATTTTATAACCTCGACTACTGTAGGGTTTGCTATGAATTCAGGTGCAGAGGAGGATGCCATGATGATAAATACCTTTTTCTGCCTTTGGATGGATTGATTGCTGAAGTGCTTTGCCTCTTTGCTCGGAATGCCTTAGCTCGGAAATCTTCGCGCTCTCTGAAACTTTGAATTCACGGTGAAATGAAATGGAGCCAAAAACCTTATTTTATAAAGTCTTTTCTACCACCTACCACATTAATTGTTTGTCGGCAATGTATTAACTCAACTTTATTTGCCGGTAATGAAGGATTTTCAATTTTTTTTTCTCTAACCAAGGGAATAATAGAACATGTGTCATTAAATTGCCAAACCCTCAAGATAATTTTCTTCATTTTGATGAAGAACATCCTGCCAATGGAGCATTGCTCTGTCCTGCCGGTGGAGCATCATATTGTCTTGCTGGTGAAGCATTTGTTGGTTCTACTAGTGGAGAAGTAACCCCAATATTTAGATCACCTTTTCTAATCCATTGTTTTGAAAATTCTTGCTTAACCTCTTCAACATTTTCTTTACCTTTCAAGCCAGTGCTTTTGTTATCTACTGGTGTACCTTTACTTCTACAGAATTTAGCAATATGACCAATCTTGTTACATGCATAACAAGTTACATTATTTTTCTGAATAGCTTTCCCATAACCTATGCCGGTTTGTGTTCTGCATTTATTTTATAAATGACCAAATCTTCCACAAACATAACATCTTACATTCATTCTGCAATTTTCAGAGTTATGACCAATTTTGTTGCATTTGGTGCATTGACTGGTGGGAGGATTGATGTTCTGATAATTCCTAGATCTACATTCATTTGCCCTATGACCATATTTATTACAGTTAAAGCATTTTCCATTGAATTTGTAAGTATTAGAGGTTCTTACCGGTTTGCTTTGATCCTGGGTATTTGTAGTACCGGAGCTTTCTCTAACTTCAAATCCAACTCCAGAAGTGTCACCTTTGGGTTTTTGATTCTTCAATAAGGTACCAAGTTCTTCTGAGCTTTTCTTGAATTTTTCTTTGTGTTGATTTGCAGTTTCCAATTCCCTTTCCAAGATCTCTTTTTGTCTCATTAGTTCATTCGAGTCATTTTGAGTGTGCATCAGATCTGTCTTCAACATATCATTTTCATAGCTAAGTCTTGTGTTCTCATTTGCTGCATCACTTATTCTTCTGGTCAATTCTTCTTCATTCCTCTTTCTGTCTTCAATCTCTTTGCAGAATCTCATAGTCATATCCTGCATTTCATTTTTTGTTGTCATGATCTCTTGTTTCAATTTGCTTATCATATCATTTAGTGATTCCTTTTCATCATTTTTATTTTGCAATTTTTCACAAAGCTCTCTTCTCTTGTTTCTTGTAACAGTAAGATTTTCTTGAAGTGCCTGAATAATGTCCTGAGCTGCTTTTAAATCATCTTCGAATTTGATATTTTTCAGCTTCTCTGCATCATAGTCAGTAAGAGCTCCTTCAAGTTGCTTCATCAGATTTTCCATCTTTACTGGTGTCAAGATCTTCCTCAAGCTGTTAGGCTTTTGAAAATAGAGGACTAGGCTCTGATACCAATTGTTAGGGTTCCCACAGATGCTGAGAGGGGGCAGGGGTGAATCAGTATCTGATCGGTTATGAAATTTTCTTAAAACTAAATATGTAGAATATAAAGTAACAGTATACCAGTATGCAAGAATTAATGCAAATAACAGAATCAAAAGCATCCACATGAAAACAACACCATAACACAAGATGTTTAACGAGGAAACCCACTATGGGAAAAACCTCGATGGGATTTGTGACCCACAATATTCACTTAATGGCCAATAAGAGAATATTACTTACAATAGGGGCTTGCACATGCAGGAAGGCCAACTGCCTAGAGCTCACTGCTCAATAAGAAGTCACACTGACTTACAATGAGGATTTACACAAATCCAATATTCTGTACTACTTTACAATAGCATCTTCAATGCCAGATTCAGTACCGGTTCTTGCTCTATTCTTTACATATACCCTTGACCTACAATTCACACATTAGGTCTGCCTTATAATTTATTTATTACATTCTATCCATATCCTACAAATGCCTACAATGATCTCTTTTATATACAAGAGTCATTTTACAATTTGCCAAGTCGGCTTACAATGATAAACAAAATATTACATATCAAAAATCCTGTCGGCCTCTGTGCTGGTATACATATTTCCTTCTGTGTCAGTGTACATCTTCTATGCCGGTGCCGGTGTAGATTGATTTTGTTGATGCGGGAGCACTGTTCTATTTGAGTAATACTTTTCCGGTATAGTGTCTTGCCGGTGCCATAGGATTGCAAGGTTGCCTGTGTAATGCTTTGTTGGTATAGTGTCTTGCCGGTGCCATAGGATTGCAAGGTTGCCTGTGTAATGCTTTGCCGGTATAATGTCTTGCCGGTGCCATAGGATTGCAAGGTTGCCATCAATGACAAAACCTTCAATCACACACAATGTCTCATTGGAGTGTCCATATGCCAACACTTACATAAAACCTTAACCTATAATTTGCATAATAGGTCTGCCTTATTTCGCCTAATTACATTCCTCTTTCTATTATAAAATTGTGAGATTTTGCCAAGATCAAGAGGCAATGGAAAGCACAAATAAGAGAGACAAAATATATGATAGAAATAAACTGTATTCTATCAAGATGAAGATACTGATCAACTGGATCATCAATAGATCGTTACATACAATGAATATCAGCCTCCTTATATAGGCAAGGCTATATGGATATGTGAGCACACAAACATGACATGTGGCTCAATAAGAAACAAGGGTAGGTAGGAAATAGGTGTGGGTAGGTAGGAGAAGCAATATAATATTCCACATGAGGTGGATCACCCACTAAATGTGGAGTGTAACAACAAGATCACACCATAAAAGGTGGAAATTCTCCTACACACACTATCCCAATGTGGCACAAACACCCAAGTGTCTCATAACCAAACTACTATGAAATACATGTACCTAAGTAAACTTAAGTAAGGTGTAATAATATCCAAGATGAATAATTATTTACACCAACACCCCCCCTTAAGTGCAACTTAGGGCACTTAAGTCTACAATGCAACTAAGAAATGCAAGATGGGTCCCGACTACGAGGCCATGTTAGGTACCCATGTACAAATGCAAATGCATGAAAACCAATGCAAGGAAATCTCTCACAAAGCAGGGAAAGAGAGAAAAACCCAATGGGAAAAAACCCTCCACCAAAAGAGAGATGAGAACTAGATACAAAGAACTCTCATAGAAGTATGTGAAGGACAAAACCCCATGAGGAAAAAGTCCCCCCCATATGAGAGAAGAAGAAGAGAGACTAGGAAGCCCCCCCTCAATGTGGAATTTGCACATATGATAGAAGCTCGAAGATGAATGAAGAAACTGCTCCATGAATGTCGAACCATGTTCCTCCCTTTAGGAAGAAACAAAACTAAAGGTGTATCCATGAAGTTTCCCCAACCACGAATGGAAGATATATGAAAAAACCTCATGATGAATGAAATCTCTGAAAATTGCTCAAGTGTCCCCATGTCGATGCTAAAAGGTACCCCCTCCAAAGGTGGTAAACTGTGCCACACTACTAAAAAAGGCACTCCAAGATCTAGTGGAGATGAATGTAGAACAATATCCAAAGACTCATATGTCTCCTCAAAAGATAAAGAGACCTCCTCCAAGTGTTGTACAAAAGTATCCACAATCATGTCAACCTCTAAAGATTGATCATGTAGAGAATGCACAAGAGGGTCAAAGTGATCCCTCACAACAATCAAAGAAGGATAATCTTCATCAAAGAGAAGATGAATTTCATCAATGGTGTCTCCCAAATTTGCAATGTAGGAGTCCACAAACAAATCTGCAATGTCTGTCAAGTAGGCATCCCAATCAACTGAAGCTGGAAGACATGAAATATCCTGCTGCACTGAATCATAAGAAGGCAAAATTGTCGCACTAGCTGCATCATCAGGTGCAATAGGTGGTGTGATATCAATAGAAGGAGATGAAATGAAAGGCTCAAGAATGGGGTCACATGTGAGAATCCCCAAGTTCAAATGCCCAAAGTTCTCCTCAAAATCTGAATCATCAACATAGGAAGAACCAACCTTATCAATAGGACCAAAATCTGAAAAAGAGTACAACCGAGATGCATGATCAACCACCCCAGTCACAATGATAGCTCCACTCTCCAAGTCTCTAATGATAACTGAATCAGGTGTGAACTCCACAGTTTTCCTAGTTGCCCCATGTGTGATTTGATAGATGGAAAGAAGATTATTTGTCAAGTGGGGTACACACAACACATCATTGAAGGAGTTATCCCCAATGGCAATAGATCCTTTCCCAATCACATTTATGTATGTATGATTGCCCATCAAAATATGTGGCATGTGGCAAGGCTCAAATGTAGAAAACATAGACTATGAAGATGCCATATGATGAGAAGCCCCTAAATCTAGAAGCCATCTCCCTGAATCATGACTTGTAGTAGCACAAAGAGCTTGTCCCTTTCCTTTATCTGTCCCAAAAGAGTGATCCTTTCCTTTATCCTTGGAAGAAGAAGCCGATGTAGACATTCTAGATGGTAGGTTGAATCTATTCTTCTCAAGAAGATTCTTCAACTCATCAATATCCTTCTTATAACAATGATGTTCATCATGTCCCGACTTCTTGCAATATCCACAAAAAAGATTGTCCTTATATGATTTCCTCTTAGGTGAGAATGGTGAATCACCTTGTTGTGGAGAGGAAGATTGTGCTCCATCTTGTTGTGGTTTAGACTTAGGTTGCTTTTGATTCTTGCCTTTTCCTTGATTACTTTGATTCCCTTTGTTAGCCACCAAAGCTTTTGACTTTGAAGATTTGAGAATCCCCATCGTGGTCAATTGAGATTGCTCAAGTATCAACATCTCCGTGAATGAATCAAATGAGGGAGAAGTGTATGAGGAACCTTGAGCTAACCTATGGGTGTGAAAGCTCGATACAAAGGCTGCATACTCTGAAGGAAGCTTGTCCAACAAGTTATAAACCAATTGAGCATCATTTTTGTCAATTCCACAATCCTTTAGCTTTGCTCTTAATTCAATTGCTTTTGTGACATAATCTTGGATTGTATCAAAATCCTTGGGATCTAAAGTTGTGAGTTCACTATCAAGCTTGTAGCCCTTAATCTCATCAACTTGACCATACAATTTCTTAAAAATATCTCAAGCCTCTTTAATTGTTGTACACTTATCAATGTGAAAAATGAGGTCATTTGATACATACTTTCTAAGAGTTCCAAGTGCCATAGCATTCTTAGTAAGCCATTCAATTTGAGCATTAGGATCAGGTGGTGATGTTATAGTTTCATTTACATAATGAATGAGTCCTTTTTCCATTAGTTTTCTCCATGCCTTAATCTTCCATGATGCATAATTATGAGGAGTTAAAAGTGGAAATTTAGGAGAACCCATAGCACCAAAATGAAAAAATACAAGATAGAGAGAGGCACAATCACACAAGACACCCCCCCAAAATACTCAATCAAGAAATCCCCCCAAAATGGTGATTTTGGCACTTTATACTTAGTGTCTATACAATGGGCCACTTGCAAAACAAGGAAAAGTGAACTTCTAATTTCAATTTACAACTTCTCAAAATGAGATCTAAGAGACTTCAACAAATACTGCTAGTGATCTAAATTGAGATCCAAGCAAAATGCAAGTACCAAATATGCTAAAAATGGCCAAATACTGAAAGTACTATTTCTACTTAAAATCATTGCAAACAGATGGCAGATTATGAAAGTAGATGAAAAAAAATGCACTTTCAAGAAAAACGGCACTTGAAAAGGAGCCCATATGAGCCCAAATGAAGCCTCCAAAGTTGTAAAAATTGGGATTTAACGATTTCCGCAAACCTTGTATCCAAAAATTAGAAAACTCTTGGACCACTATACAGAACACAGAATTCTACCCCAAAACAAAAAAAATTGCTCGAAAAAATGAGTCCGGATGAGTGAGATATCGCTATTTGAAAAATGCCTGCAAAATTATAATTTCTGGAAAATTTCCGCCACAGTGTCAAACTTCAAATACCTCTAGATTTGGCCTTCGAAGTTTGATTTGGATGAAACAAAAGGCAAAATTGACTTTGTTGGTCCTCCTCAATCCAATGGTAACCTCAGATTTGACCCATCAAGCTTCAATAATAACCTGCAATAGAAAACTCCACAATACACAACCCCAAATAGCATCAAATTTCTCTCAATTAGCAAATCAATGACACTCTAATGGCTTTGATACCATGTGAGATTTTGCTAAGATCAAGAGGCAATAGAAATCATAAATAAGAGAGACAAAATATATGATAGAAATAAACTGTATTCTATCAAGATGAAAATACTGATCAACTGGATCATTAATCGATCGTTACATACAATGGATATGAGCCTCCTTATATAGGCAAGGCTATATGGATATGTGAGCACACAAACATGACATGCGGATCAATAAGAAACAAGGGTAGGTAGGAAATAGGTGTGGGTAGGTAGGAGAAACAATATAATATTCTACATGAGGTGGATCACCCACTGAATGTGGAGTGTAACAACAAGATCACACCATAAAAGGTGGAAATTCTCCTACACACACTATCCCAATGTGGCACAAACACCCAAGTGTCTCATAACCAAACTACTATGAAATGCATGTACCTAAGTAAACTTAAGTAAGGTGTAATAATATCCAAGATGAATAATTATTTACACCAACAAAAATGTCATACAATGATCTCTCTTATATAAGAGTCATTTTACAACTTCCCAAGTCAGCTTACAATGATTTTTCAATAATAAACCAAATATATTAACAATAAAATTCCTATCGGCTTTTGTGTTGGTATGCTTCTTTTCATTGTCGGTGCTAATGGTCTGAGTGCCGGTGTAGAGTCTGATCTTGCTAGTGCTGATGGAATGCCTTGTTGGTGTCATAGGATTGTAAGGTTGCCATCAATGACAAAACCTTCAATCACCTACAATGTCTCATTGGAGTGTGCATATGCCAACAATCTCCCCCTTTGGCATTGATGGCAACACTCATGAGAAAATTCCAAAACTTGTAATCCAAAAAAATTGTGTACCAAAAATATGTGAGCTCCACTTGAGCAGATAAGTCTTTTGCTAATTATTTTTTCATACTACTACTCCCCCTTTGGCATCAATGACAAAGGTTGTCAAAGTGTCAATAGAGTTGTAGTTTTCTGTCTCAACCTTGTAACTGGGTGGTTACAATTTGAAAAAGATCCGCCAAAACCAAATTTATCCTTTCCAAAAACTTCTTATTGTCTTTTATTGCTACCTCTGTTCTTTGAACTGTACCGATGAGGTGTTGCATATGCTCTGTCGGTGTTTTCTATCCTTGTACTAGTGCCTCAGATATTTCCTTCCTCAGGGATGCTAGATAGTCCAATCTTGGACTTAGTCTTAGTCTCAGATTCTTAGCCTTGTTTATTATTCTCTCCTTTTCTCTCTCTAGCTTCAATAATTCTTCCTCAAAACTAGTTATCTTTTGCACAAAAACTGATAATGAATCAGATGAATTAATAAAATTGTCAGCAAGTTTATTTATTTCTTCTTGTATCTTGCTCATTTTCTTATCTATGTCAACTGTTAAAAAGCTTGTCTTACAAGTGTCTTTGTACAAAGTTTTGAACTCCTTGAGTGTGCTGCACAGTTCCGGTAGGAGTGTGTCAAACTGCATTGTACACTTCTTTATTTGTTCCTCAAAGAATTTCCATTTTTCCTTTTCTAACCTTTGTTTGAATGCTTCCTCCTTTATTTGTTCAACTGTCACTATGTTGTGAGTAATGTACTTAGACAAAGTATCAAGTTGGCTCCATGAATCCTTATTATCTACATTGTATTTTGGAGCTATCATCTTCAAAACTAGAATTGTGTCATCTATAGCTTTGTATGCCTGTGAACTGCAATCTGTTATTTTCTTAATGGAGTCCAAAATAACTTCAGTTACATTTGTTGATTTAAATCCTTCAGTTGAAGAGCTAACATGTTGAATTCTACCAGTGGGAGCAATATCCCTACTTGCAGTGACCTCTGGTAGGTCAGTCTATGTTTCCATTGACTTAAGCAAAGGTTTTTGTTGTTCTCTTGTTGCCGGTGGCACTGTTTCCACATGAACCTGTTGCTCTACGTGTCTCTCTGTTTGTTGATCTATCAGAGTCTCTATTTTCCCATCTGTCAGTTTACCTTCAGTGTTATCAATGTTGTCAGCTACCGGTGGCTCACTAGCCATATCTGTGTTACCGATTGTGTCCTTGTCTATCATAATGTTGACCTTTTGAGTATCAACATCAACTGTGTATAAGACCTCAGGATTAGGATTTGTATCCTCTATATCCATATTCTCATCTATCGGTGGATCTTTAGTTGTTGTTAACGGTGGAGTAACCAGAGGCGGTGGGGATAAGTTATCTCTTATTTTGATGCTTGGAGGACCACCAACCTTTCCTTTAACTTTTTCCTTATCTTTCTGATATACTTTTATTGGTTTAGGGTTTCTGTATTCTTCCTATTTTTCCTTGTCAACAAGGAATATATCCCATGCATTTTCAGTTTCTTCTACAACCTCATTTACTCTTCCAACCATTAGTGCAATATGTCGGTGTGTAGTAGAAAATACTAACCGGTTGGCTTCTGCAATTAGATCATCTATCTCCTTCGGTGAGTTAACTGGGTAAACAACAAGTAATTTTTCAACTTCAATTTTCTTGTCAAGTTCTACAACAGATTGTCTTCTTGCTTCCAATCTCTTGAATAGTTCATCAGGTAGTTCATCTACAACTTGCATCAAGAACTTTTTTGTAGATATCCAAGTGTAAAATAACACTATTTTCAACCTTTTCTTTATCATCAACTGATAGTGAGTCATATAGTTTGTTGATGTTTTTAAGTTTTCCTTCTTCTATGATTTCATCCAACAGTCTGTCAATTGGAGAAATATTTTGTTGAGTCCTTTTCTTTGGTGTCAACTTTTTCTTCTTAGGAGTAGATTTCTTGACCGGGGGCCTCACTGCCTGTTGTTTTTTCCTGGTTCTTCTAGGTGAAGGTGTGGATACTGGTGAAGGTTGTCTTTTCCTTACAACTATTTTAAATTTAGCTGGCATGTCACTTTCTGAAGAAGTTGCTACCGGTGAAAGGTGAGTTTCTAGTTGTTGTGCCTGTAACTCATCTTTAGTGATACCAATTTGTTTTAGTACATCTTCTTTGATAGCCTTAGCCTACCTTGAACCTCTTCTCACAGTTGCTTCAACTTTCTTTACTCTCTTCTTAGATTGAATTTGGCTTTCAATGGTCTCAGCACTACCAAATACCTCTTCCTTAGGTTCCTTGGGTGCTTACAGAAGGGCTTTTGCATATGTTTCAATGATGTGATCATCGGTCTCATAACCCATCTTAGTAACCCAAATTGTTCTTGGGATAACTGCTTCCATCCAAATCTCATCCTTTTTAATCACAAAACATATATCATCTTTGTATTTGTTAACAATTTCCTGTGATAGTCTGACTCTTCTGTTCATTCTGGCCTTTAGTGCTTGAAAATACTCACCAATATTCTTTTGTTTGCTTTCACCCATGTTGTTGAACAAGTCTGATAACTGTTTCCCTACCGGTATGTCAAATCCAAGGTTCTTGATACCTATACCAAGCACCTGTTTGGTTATGTGTAGCATTAAGCATACAAGTAAGTTGCCAAATCTAAATGTTCCTTACTCATCCTTCTTGATCTTCCCTAAATTGTCAATCAATTCATCCTTTAACCATTCACATACATCAATTTTCACATTCTCATTTACCATATCATGTGCACTTTTTATGCATAAACTGGAGACTCAGTTAAGTCTGTTTGCATGTGTTGTTTTGTAACCTAAAATCATGCTAATGATTCTCACATTTATGTCAGTTACATCATTTACCCTTAAGGACCTTTTGTCAGATGTTGCACCTGTTAGGTTCATTACCAGGTCATTTGAGACCTTCTTTGTCTTGTCTGGTCTGTTACCGGTGGAAGGTAACCCTATTACAGCTTTCACAACTTCCTTGGTAATTTTATGAATTGAATCTAGCCAAAAAAATTCACCATGTACCCTGCTCAATACTATCCTAATAACTTCCTTAGGAAAGTCTGGAATGCAGAGGATCTCAGTGAATCCTAGGGTTTCAACAATTTTATGTTCAGGTTTTACATTTCCAGAGTCATCACATATGACAGTCTTGTACATGTTTTTGATTTCTTCATCTCCTAATTCTTCTATATGGAAATGGATATAAATTCTAGGGTCTTCTGCAAAAACAACTCCTTTTGGGATTTGGGAAAATGCACCAACATTATCATCCTTTTTAGCTATCTCGGGAACTAGCTGAAATATGGGCCTAGGGCATTTGGTTACCTCTACTATAGTAGGGTTTTCTATGAATTCAGGTATAGAGGAGGATGCCATGATTATAAATACCTTTTTTTGCCTTTGGAAAGATTGATTGCTGAAATGTCTTGCCTCTTTGCTCGAAATGCCTTAGCTTTGGAAATTTCATGCTCTTCGAATGTTTGAATGCTCGGTGAAGTGAAATGGAGCCAAAAACACTAATTTATAATGTTAATTTTCCGACTACCACATTTAATGCATGCCAGTTAAGTAATCACTTAACATAACTACCAGTATAGAAGTAATTTCAACTTCTTACCATCAACTGAGGGAATAATAGCATATGTCTCATTGATTGCCAAACCCTCAAAGAAATTTCTTCAATTTGATGAAGAGACTCTTGCCGATGGAGTGCTACTCTGTTCTGTCGGTGAAGTGTTGCTTGGTTCTACTGGTGGAGGAGTATTCTCAACACCATTCAGTTCTGATTTCCTGATCCATTGTTTTGAGAATTCCTGCTTAACTTCTTCAACTTTTTCTTCTCCTTTCAAACTAGGACCTTTGTTGTCTACTAGTGGTGCCTTGCTTCTGTAGAATTTTGTAATATGTCCAATCTTGTTACAAGCATAACAAGTCACATTATTTTTCTGAATAGCCTTTCCATAACCTATGTCAGTTTGTGTTCTACATTGATTAGATAAGTGTCCATTTCTTCCACAAACATAACATTTCACATTCATTCTGTAATTCTCAGAGTTATGACCAACTTTGTTGCATTTTGAACATTGACCAGTGGGTGCATTGGTATTCTGATAATTTCTAGATCTACATTGATTTTCTCTATGACCATACTTGTTACAGTTAAAGCATTTTCCATTAATTTTAAAAGCAGTAGGTTGTCTTACCGGTTTGCCATGATCTTGTGTGTTTGCAGTACCAGAGCTTTCGCTAGTTTCAAAGCCAAGACCATTAGTGTCACCATTAGGTTTATGATTTTTCAACAAGTCACCAAGTTCTTCTAAGCTTTTCTTGAATTTTTCTTTATGTTGATTTGCAGCAGCCAGTTCTCCTTCCAAGATACCTTTTTGTCTCACGAGTTCATTTGAGTCATTTTGTGCATGCATTAGATCTATTTTCAACATATCATTTTCATAATTGAATCTTGAGTTTTCAGTTACAACATCATTCAGTCTTCTAGTCAAGTCTTCTTCATTCTTCTTTCTATCTTCAATTTCTTTACAGAATCTCATAGTCATATCCTGCGTCTCATTCTTTGTTGTCATGTTCTTTTGCTTCATCTTATTCATCTGATCACTAAGAGTTTCGTTTTCATCATTCTCATTTTGCATCTTTTCACAAAGTTCTCTTCTCTTGTTTCTTGAAATAGTAAGATTTTCTTGAAGTGCTTGAATGATATCCCGAGCAGCCTTTAGATCATCTTCAAGTTTGATATTTTTCAATTTTTTTGCATCATAGTTTGAGAGAGCTCCTTCAAGTTGCTTCATCAAGTTTTCCATCTCTACCGGTGTCAAGATCTTCCTCAAGCTAAGCTCCTTCAAGTCGCTTCATCAAGTTTTCCATCTCTACCGGTGTCAAGATCTTCCTCAAGCTGTTAGGCTTTTGAAAATAGAGGACCAAGCTTTGATACCAATTGTTAGGATTCCCACAGATACTAAGAGGGGGGGGTGAATCAGTATCTAACTTGTTATAAGATTTTCTTAACTTAAAACATGTAGAGCATATTAATACTGTGTACCGGTAAACAACAAGTAATGCAATAAACAGAGATAAAAGCAACCACATGAAAAACACACCATAACACAATATTTTAATGAGGAAACCCGGTGTGGGAAAAACCTTGGTGGGATTTGTGACCCACAATATTCACTTACTGGCCAATAAGAGAATATTACTACTACAAGAGGGGCCTGCACATGCAGGAAGGCCAAGTGCCTAGAGCTCACTGCTCAATTACAAAATGGAAGTCTCACTGACTTAAAAAATGGATTATATAAATCCAGTGTCTTGTACTGCTTCAAAATAGCATCTATAATGCCAGATCTAGTACCGATTTCTGCTCTGCTTCTTACATAAACCCTTAACCTATAATTCGCATAATAGGTCTGCCTTATTTCACCTAATTACATTCCTCTTTCTATTATAAAATGTTCTTCAATGATCTCTCTTATATAAGAGTCATTTTACAACTTGCCAAGTCGAATTACAATGATTTTTCAATAATAAACAAGATATATTAACACTAAAATTCCCGTTAGCTTTTGTGCCGGTATGCTTCCTTTCACTGCCAGTGCCAGTGGTCTGAGTGTCGGTGTAGAGTCTGATCTTGCTAGTGCCGGTGGAATGCCTTGCCAGTGTCATAGGATTGTAAGATTGCCATCAATGACAAAACTTTCAATCACCTACAATGTCTCATTGGAGTGTGCATATGCCAACAGGTCGTTCCCCTCTCACCGGCCGTAATGGCTTTAAGAGTTATTAGCTCCTCGGGAGGGCAGGCCAGCTAACAAAATGCACTAATGAAAGAAAAAGATGAGTCTAGCTTTCTGATCACCTAAGAAAGGTGAAAGCATACTCCCCTATAATCAAAAACATGAAATACATGATTGTTCATTCCTTTAGCAAAAGATAAGTTTGTCCTAATTTTTTTAAAGAAATACACGTTTTGTTGAATTCTTTTAGGCAATCTACAAAATATATCCATTAGTAATCATGATGTGTTTTGAATTTGGTCTTTGACAAGCATATCTTCGATAATCATCCTACAGAAAAGAGTTAGGCTACCAAAAATCTCACAAACAAGTCAGGATTAGCATTAGTAAAGCTCAGATTAAAACCTGAAAACCCTAAAATGCAGTCTATATAAAAACACAGAGGCAGAAACTCGTACGACATGATTTACTAGCTCATATAGAAATTCAAAAGCTCGTACGAATCAGGATGGATTGTCATCCCGAATCATAAAGGAGTTCGTACAAGGCTACAAAGGAACTCGTACAAGTTTCTGATTATGTCCCGAGCAAAGATGAGTGTTGATGAAGCTTGAGAGGCCAAAAATGATGATTATGGCCCCATGGTGGGTGCCAAAATGTCATGCGAATGAAGTGTACTTGCAACTACAACACAAAACACTCAATAGATCATTACAAGCATGGTTAGTGAATTTAAAGAAAAGAAAGATAAAACCATAGCTAAGCAATCTATCGCCTCCTAGTAAATGTGAGTATGAATTTTGCTCTCAGATTTGGTTAGGCAAATTCCAGTGACTTGACTAAACCTAGATGGAGGATTTAAATGATAAATGACGCATTTAAGCTGAGCAATGATAATGATTAAACTACATGATTCCATGATTATGCTAGAAAATATGCTAAAATGATGCAATTAAGCTATGATAACAAATGCTCAAATGATAAACTAAGCTTGCATATGCCTATAGTAACAATGTCTGAAATGCAAATGAGATGGGATGATTATTGCTCCAAAATGGGGTCTATTTATAGGATTTCCAAGGCCAGGGGTGAGGTGGTAGGAATCAATGGTCAATATTAAGTCTGAAGATATCAATGGTGAAATTAGAGGAGGTTCAGAAAGAGGTTGGATGAAAGGGAACATTTACCATCTCTATGGTGACAAGTGTCAAGAAGCTTTGCTCATAAGAGAGCAAAGTGTCCAAGGAAAGGGGACATGGTGGTTAGGATGTGGAAGCTAAGATGGGGTTAATTAAACCCAAGGTAAGATGGAATGGGTTAGGTTAGAGGGAAAGTTAGGTTAGGACAATTTGAATTTAAAAATTCAAATAATAGGAAAAGGCTAATTAATTCCAACAACTCATTATTGATTTGTTTTAATTAATTAGGAAATTTAGAAGAAATGAATTTGATGGGGGGGGAGAATTAATTAATCAAAGGTAATTATGAAAATGAACCTATTAAAAAAATCCTTAGATTTATTAATAAGTAGATGAGAGGGAGAATTTAATCAAATTGCTTAGTGAATTCAATTAAATTAGGAAGGGGATTAATTAAATAATTGCTTATTTAATTAATTATCTTCAGACCATTTTTAGGTGTATACATTTTGCCCCTCTTTGAAGCGAGGTGTGATGACGCATTGATTCAAAGAATAATCTCATTTTGATGATGATATTGGTTCGATAGGATGCCCCCACTTTTGATTGATAGATTGCGATGCGATGATGCCCCCTCGGGAGATCAATTGAGATAATTGATCTTTGGAGTTTTTGGATCTTTTGTGAAATTGATATCCTAATTGGAAATGATTTGATGTCTGCAACTATGTTTGATAAAAATGCGAGTTCTACCATTATGGTGATGTAGTTCTTGATTATTGATAAAGCTTGATTGGTTAGATTGATAAGATCAAGATTCAGTTTGGTTTCAGGAATGACACCTCCTATATAAGACAAAGATGATCAAAGCATCTAGTTTCAGGAACGATATATCCTGCATAAGACATGATCAGAACGTCTGGTTTCAGGAAAGATACATCCTGTATAAGACATGAGAAAATCAATTTAGATGTGATTGATTGATAGAATTGATAAGACTAATTGTATAAAGAACTGACAATTTGTTGATATCCAGTTGCAGAAAGATTTAGATATGCTGATGTTGGTTCTATTGAGAGGGAAGCATAATATTTTTGATGGGTCGACAATATCTAGAGAGATATGAGTCATCAGTTTGATTTATAGACTTATGATGATACCTTGATGATTCCTGCGATAGATTTAACCTTGGATAAGAGGAGCATGTGGGATCCCATTCAAGAATGAAATGCAAGCTAAATGCAAAGCTACGAGCGGACCAGTCACTGGATTATTGCGTGTTTGTCATCATTGAGATTTTTAAAATGTGGGAAGTGAGTGCAAACATCGATGGTATAATTAAACATGATGACCTGAGCACTACTTTCCTGGATTTTGATATGGCAAGTTAGCACAAGCATTGAGGTATAATTAAACCAAGATGACTTGAGTGTTGCTCGCGTAAAACAGGCAATATTAACCATTTTAATACGCAAATCAAAAATGTGTTCGATGATACTCCGATGATCATGTCCTGAGACAAATTTGCACATATTAATGATTAATTTTCAGACAGTAGACAATAAAAATATCATGTTTCTTCCTTGTTCCTCTAGTCAAAGACATCTTGGAGTCACTCAAAAATCATGATAGGGAAAAAACAATATAGTAAAGTTGAACAATCATGTTAAAATCATTATCCAAAAGATATCATCCATTGAAAAGTGTGTGATGTGCTTAGACTGAATTTTGTGATAGTTTGATGGTTGATAATTTGATCTCGTGTTTAATGTTGGATATGTTTCAGTTTTCGCTTGATAAAAGTTGTCTAACGGTTGTTCTAATTGTTTTATTAAGCTCATAATTGATCAAAAGTTTTGCCCCCGGCTAAGTGCAGGATTTTTCCCCAAGCCTAGAAACAAATTCGTTATGATATACCCAATGATTGAAACCATGGCGAGAAGCCACCCGGGATGCCTACGTATGTACAAAGCTTTATGATGGATAAGGATAGCGCTGATGGAAAATGAATGCAAGCAAAAAGATGCATGAACTAATAGATGGAAGAGCTAGTAGACAGATAGCGCTTGTTTGCCAGGTTTTCACCGTCTGTTTTTATTGCACTTTTTATCATATTTGATTTATTTTTTTTGGATTTTCTACTTTTTCAGTGTTTTTTTTTTGGTTTTTCACAGTTTTTGATTTTTTTTTGCTTTTTCACTATTTTTTATTTTTCTTCTTTTTCAGACATAAAAATTCTTCAGATGCATGCTATTGATGGGTTCTTCAAGCTGATCTTCGTCTTGTGTTGATAGTTGGTATGCTCTCGACCCAAATACTGCTATGATCACAAATGGACCTAACTAGTTTGGTTCAAACTTTCCTTTCTTTTCTCGATCTGCCTAGTTGTGTGGATTTTTTTTTAGTACTAGTTCTCGTACTTGAAAATTTGTGGTTTGACCCTGTGATTATAGCTCTGGCACATTCTTTGTTGATATACCTTTAAATGATCAAAGGCATTTTGTCTTCATTCATTAATCATTTCTAACTCTTGTAATCTAGATACTCGTTGTTCTTCATCTGGGATGAGACCTTTTAATGATACTAGTAGAGAAGGTATCTCTACTTCTATTGGAAATATTTCTTCTAAACCATAAACAAGAGAGAAATGTGTGGCACCTGTTGGTGTGCGGATACTGGTATGGTAGGCCCATAGAGAAGGGTTCAAATTATGCCAATCTCTTCCAGCATCATTCACTGTCTTTTTGAGGATTTTCAAAATAGTTTTATTTGAGACTTTTGCTTGCCCATTCCCTTGTGGATAGTAGGGTGTGGAGAATCTGTGTTGGATCTTGAATTTCTCACATAGTTCTTGTACATCTTGATTCTTGAATGGTCGCCCATTATCAGTGATAATGGTCATTGGTATTCCGTAGCGACAGATGATATAATTCAAGATAAATGCAATAATTTGTTTTCCTATGATATTTAGAGAGGTACTGCCTAAATCCATTTTGTGAAATATTCTATAGCTACAAGGATGAATTTTTGATCATTAGATGAAGAAGAGTTTATCTTTCCTACTAGATCAAGACCCCATTGGCAAAAAGGCCAAGATGTTTCTAGAGCATGAAGTTCTTGTGCTGGTGCACGAATCGAATTCCCATGGATCTGACATTGTTTGCATGTTCTAGCTATCTAAAAAGAATCTTGTTCCATATTCGGCCAATAATAGCCCGAGCGTATGAGTTTTTTCGAAAGGGTAAGACCACTTGAATGAGTGCCACAAATGCCATTATGGACTTCATCTAAGGCCTTCTCAGATTCTTCTTGTTCAAGACATCTTAAAAGAGTACTGTCTAGACCTCGTTTAAATAGGGTATCCTTGACAAGAGTAAAATGGAGGCATTGGTGAATAAAGTTTCTCTTTTGGTTCTTCGATAAGTCGGGAGGTAGGGTGTTATCTTTCAGGTATGTGTAAGTTTGGTCGTAGTGGGAGGAATCATGCCTAAAAAGGTGACATATAGTTTGGGAATTGGGATAATTATGACTAGGGTAAAACAACTCTTCCACTAGGAATTCATAATGTTATTTATTTTCCTGTGTCTGAAGGAGAGAAGCAAGTGTAGCCATGGCATCTGCTGCTTTGTTGTCATTTCTTGGAATTTGCTGAAAAGTTATTTCTACAAAGTATTTGTTGATATCATCAACCATATTTTTACAAGGCATTAATTTTTCGTCCTTTATTTGATAGTCATCATTAATTTGATTGATAACTAGCTGAGAGTCTCCAAAGACTTGAAGTTGTGTAATATTCTATTCTATAGCCATTTTGATACCTGTAACCAAAGCTTCATATTTTGTTGTGTTGCTGGTGCATGGAAAACTTAATTTGTATGCTTTTGGGATTGTATGACCTTGTGGTGTGATAAATAGAATGCCTGCTCCTGATCCATGTGTTTCATTATTGATGCTTTCTCTTGGACTAATATTCAGGTGATGTATTGTAAGATATGGATCAAACCCTAGAATGTCTGTATATGACCAGGTAAAGTTGATTTGCCATGCTTTAAAGGGTTCCAAATATTTTTGCTTGCTAGTTTTGATAGAGAAGTTGCTAGATATAGATCAATTGTGCCAATGGTAACTGCCTCTGCTAGTTCTATTAGGATCTATGACCTCTCTTGATAAAATTTAGGTAAGGTGTCAAATCTCCCATCTTTCAGCGCCTCAAGGAGGTTTTCGCCATTAGATGTGTCCTTTTTTTTTTTTTTTTACTTTTTCCTGATCTAATGTTGCCAATAAATGGTTTTCAACATTAGACCTGATATTGGTTTCTTTATTTTCACTTTTGCAACTACGAGATTTGGCACCCACTTGACTCAAAGATACGTTAGCAGAATCCTTGGTGAAAGTTGTTGCGGGTTTGATTACATTAAGATATAAAGGATATGGCATGGTCATTAGGTAAGGTATCAATGGCCGCGTGTTCTTCATTTTCCCAGTTCATAGGTTCAGGATGAATTAAGGATAAAGGATCGTTATGTTGGATTATGTCAAAGATATTAGGGGTCATGATAGAGATGTTAGAGCTTTCAATATGTATTTCCATGTCTAGAATGATACTCTCGTTAGAATGACCTCTCACAAGTAGCTCCTGATTGTCCTCGATTAAGTCTATATCAACTGAATGTGATTTTGTTTCAAGTGGGCTAGTTCCTAACGTTTGTCCTGCATACGTGTGAACTATATTGATTCCTACATCTTCTTCTTCTTCCCTTTTAATTTGAAGTTGCTCTTGTTTTTTTTTCTCTGATAGTAAATATTCTCCATTCCCTCAATCTTTTAGCTGCATTTGTTTTTCCATGTTTGACAAAATTGATGCAAATAATTGTTCTTTGGATTGTGTGCTTGAATATGCTACCTCTTTATTATGTGAAACTATGACCTCTTGAGCTGATTTTAGATTACTACAACACTGCAATGGATTTGAGTCTGCTGAGATAATGATTTCCTGCCCATTGTAGGGAAACTTTAGACATTGATGATATGTTGATGTAACAGGTTGTATGTCATGTATCCATGGTCTTCCCAAGAGTATGTTGTATGGTAGGTCCAAGTCTAGAACTTGGCATGCTATGTCTTTTTGCAAAGCTCCCACTCTGAGGGGTAATACCACAATTTCTTTAGAGGGATGTTCTTCTTCACCATATGCTTTGAATGTGATCTTTTTCAAGGGATCAACTACATCTTCTGAATAACCCAAAGCATAGACAAGACTCAAAGAGCTGATGTTCAAGCCAGCTCCCCCATCTATTAGGACACATTTAACAAGCATTCTACGAATGAGGACTTCAATTTACAAGGAAGCGCTATGGGGATATTGCTATGAATTAATACTTGCATATGAAGGAGATGAGCTTTGAATAGGATCCTCTGAAATAGGTTTGATGGCAATTATGGATATCCCTTGAGGAACTTCATCTTTGGGTGTATTCTTTGGTGAGGATGCTATGGAAAATTCATGTAAGTTTTTCAGGAGGTGTAGGATTAAATCCCTTTGGAGAGTCAATTTGATTATTGGGAGATGATCCTTTGCTAGACATAGGTGTGTGATTTTGATCTTCTTTAGCCAAGTCCTTTAGGGATATCTTTAAGAGTTGCATAAAAGAGCCACCTTTCTTTTGAGATGTATTTGAATCCTTGTGAGCTTTTAACATAGTTGGATTTTGATTTTGAACTTGTTTGATTGCTTTGATATGTTGGCTTATTATGTCTTCTTCTTGTGTTTTGCTTTGGTATGTCATGTTGATATGATTTTCAGCTATTTCAAATGTTTCTGTTTCCGTTTTAGGGGTTTAATTGTCCAAAAGTTGTTTTGATAAGTGATCAATTGTCAATGTAAATATGATACAGTGATATAACACGAAAAGATGGTTGAAGTGTTTAAAAGTTTGCAAGTTTTTTGATCTTTGGTTTCGGAGTGTAATGATGATGATTTGATAACAACCAAGTCTAGTAGGAACGATATATCCTACGATGTGGGACAAGATTATTCTAACCAAATGTTTCAGTTTCATGATAAAGGATGATAGATCCTAATGAGAAACTATGTTTGAATGATCAGTTTATCAAATAGGGTGATAATGCACTTTAAGATGTTTAGATGTTGAACTTGTTGAGGGTGACCACTTGAAAATCTTGAGGTGTTTATGTTCTAAAGTTTGATTTTGATGAATGATAACTTGACCAAGCGAACCAAGGAGACAATCCAAGCACAAAATGACAGAGAATAGATGCTTATGATTACTGCAAATTGATCAAGAAAAAATGACAAATTTGAAAAATGCATGCAAGACACAGCTCTGGACTGGCAGAAACAGAGACTTGTAGGATAGACTATATAGCCCCAAACGACAAAAGATACAAGCCCACATGATAAACTGAGATTTTCATGTGCAAAAGAATAGGCCCGTACGACAAACTTTTATGATCCATATGATAAAATAGATTACTCCTACGACAAATAATACTCAGTACTACGACAAATCACCAGTTTGTACAATAAAATTTTCTTGCAAACTTAGGTACACACCCAATACCTAATCACAATACAACCACTGAGTCTCACGCAATGGATTCTCAATGCCATATTATCCGACTCCAAATGCTAATGAGGGCATGATATGGCAAGTATCTTGGGAGAGTTACTATCTCTCTTGCACAAAGATTATCACCCTTTTGGAGGTGAATTGGGTAGCTTCTAATTTAATTGGCACTAGTAAGGGATCCGTTCAGCGCATCGAGGTATAAACTCAATTAAGAGGTCTCCCGGCCTTGAAAGCCAAGGTTTGATATACCCGAAGGTACGGAAGAGATCTATTCCTGAGCACTTCTGTTGACTTGATTTTCATCAAATCACATTTATTTTATAGTGGGTTGGATTAGTTGACATTAGCCATTCTCACTTAGGTCTTTCCCCTCTCATCAGTCGTAATGGCTTTAATAGTTATTAGCTCCTCAGGAGGGTAGGCCCGCTAAAGAAATGCACTAATGAAAGCAAAAGATGAGTCTAGATTTCAGATCACCTAAGAAAGGTGAGAGCATACTCGCCTATCATCAAAAACACAAATTATATCAAAAACACAAATTATGTGATTGTTCATTCCTTTAGAAAAATATAAGTGTGCCTAAAAAAACTTTAAGAAATACACAAAGTTTTGTTGAATTCTTTTAGGCAATCTACAAAATAGATCCATTATTAATCATGATGTATTTTGAATTTGGTCTTTGTCAAGCGTATCTTCGATAATCATTATGCAAAAAAGAGTTAGGCTGCCAAAAATCTCACAAACAAGTCAGGATTAGGATTAGTAAAGCTCGGATTAAAACCTAAAAAACCCTAAAATGTAGTCTATTTAAAAACACAGAGGCAGAAACTCTTACGACATGATTTACCAGCTCGTATGACAAAAGTTTAAATCTTGTGCGAATGAAGAAAAAAGCTCGTATGACAATTCAGAAGATCATATGAATCAAGATGGATTGTCATCTTGGATCATAAAGGAGTTCGTACGAGTTTCTGATTCTGTCCTAAGCAAAGATGAGTGTTGATGAAGCTTGAGAGGCCAAAAATGATGATTTTGGGCCCCACGGTGGGTGCCAAAATGTCGTGCCTATGAAGTGTACTTGCAGCTACAATACAAAACACTCAATAGATCATTACAAGCATGGTTAATGAATTTAAAGCAAAGAAAGATAAAACCATAGCTAAGCGATCTATTGCATCCTAGTAAATGCGAGTATGAATTTTGCTCTCAGATCTGGTTAAGCAAATTTCGGTGACTTGACTACACCTAGATGGAGGATATAAATGATAAATGACGCATTTAAGCTAGCAATGATAATGATTAAACTACATGCTTCCATGATTATGCTAGAAAATATGCTAAAATGATGCAATTAAGTTATGATAAGAAATGCTCAAATAATAACTAAGCTTGCATATGCCTATAGTAAAAATGCATAAAATGCAAATGAGATGGGATGATTATTGCTCCAAAATGGGGTCTATTTATAGGATTTCCAAGGCCAGGGGTGAGGTGGTAGGAATCAATGATCAAGATTAAGCCTGAAGATATCGATGGTGAAATTGGAGGAGGTTGGAAAAGAGGTTGGATGAAAGGGAACATTTGCCATCTCTATGGTGACAAGTGTCAAGAAGCTTCTAGAAAGGTTGGATGAAAGGGAACATTTTCCATCTCTATGGTGACAAGTGTCAAGAAGCTTTTCTCATAAGAGAGCAAAGTGTCCAAGGAAAGGGGACATGGTGGTTAGGATTTGCAAGATAAGATGGGGTTAAGTAAACCCAAGGTTAGATGAAATGGGTTAGGTTAGAGGGATGGTTAGGTTAGAAGAATTTGAATTTAAAAATTAAAATAATAGGAAAAGGCTAATTAATTCCATCAACTCATTATTGATTTGTTTTAATTAATTAGGAAATTTAGAAGAAATGAATTTGATGGGGGGGAATTAATTAATGAAAGGAAATTATGAAAATGAACCTATTAAAAAAATCCTTACATTTATTAATAAGTAGATGAAAGGGGGAATTTAATCAAACTGTTTAGTGAATTCAATTAAATTGGGAAAAGAGATTAATTAAATAATTACTTATTTAATTACTTATCTTCAGACCATTTTTAGGCATATACAAAGGCTACTGCAATTAATGAGTTGAGAATAATGGCCAATACTTCTGACAATAGAGATGCCTTGTGTTGTTCATCAAAATTGATTAACCCAAGTACACCTAAAATTGATCTATGAAGTAGCCAATTCAATCTATGAAGAACCTCAGGGCATGGACAACATGACAAGGATATGAATCCTTCTACTCTTTAGGCTCTACAAAACCTAGGCGGCTGTACCTTTGATTCTTAAAATTAAACTCATTACACACCTATGACAAAATCAACAGAAGCAGATAGATCTCACCAGGGCTCAACAACAAGTGGGTTACTACAGATAGGCTAGATCTACACATAAAACTCAACTATGTTTGAGTATGAGATATATGAAACATTTCAAAACATAACATAAACTAAAGATAGTATCATTGGATTTTTGATTGGTTTGAGAATCCCCTTAATTGCAGGATCAATGCCTTATCCAAGGGCTACAGAGTCACAAATCAAACTATAGATGAAAACTTACTACAAATCCATCTTAATTCTTAAGTATTCCTGCATTTAATGTCTTGCATAAATGCATTACTTAGCTCATCCACAGAAAATATCAGATCCAAAAACATAAACCTTGTTTCATTAATGTTTGCTCACAGAGTTTAAAATCTTCCTTGAAGATTACCTAGAAACCAACATTACATTCACAGACATAGCTGCTCATGACCAACTTGATCCTCCTTAAGAATCAGATTTGAATAAAATGAGATTACATTTCAGAGACAAATTATATACGAATTTGTGCATGCCTTACATACACAAGAACCTACAACTAAGAACACCTATAGCAAAGAATTGAACTCCATTACTGAAAGGAAAGCCCTGCCTTGTACAATCTTCAAGAATACTCAAAATTGGAAACAACGAAAAAATGGAGCCATTCTCCTAATTTCTGGAACCCTTACAGCTGAGAAGAAATTGGAATAAGAAGGAAGAGGGAACAAATTAGGTTTGCAACTGAAATTGCCAAGTGTCTCTTTTCCAACTGAATTCACTTTCTTCTTCTTTCCTATGGAAACTTCTCTCAAAATATCTAATCTTTGTTGAAAAAAACTTCATAACTGCATTCCTCATCTTGAGAGCTTTCCGGCAATATATAATACTTGCTATTTTGACCAAAAATGGACCTCTAGGCAAATTAACCATGTATGTGTGCACAATCATTTAAATTTTTCATTTTTTAAATATAGTTTACACTATACATTTAACTGATTTTAATTTTGATTTTTGGCCTCCTTTTTGGCCTGACGCCTTGCCATGTGGTGGTACCTAATTAGCTGATGGGATCCAATGGGTGCCACCCGGGATGACACCTCATCACCGCCATGTGCCTGCTTTGTCACTGCCACTTGTCTTTCCACCTGTACGCCATGTGTGCACCATGTCACCGCCACCTATGCGCCACTAGGATGGGACCCACCTACTGGACCGCCATGTCATACTACCACTTGTGCACCACCTGGCTTTTGCCATTTTGCAGACCTTAACTCGCGTGCATCTCCCCTTTGCGAAGTCGTGCGAGCCATCTGATCTTTTGAAGCTACAGGGTCTTTAACTCGCTCCTTCTCTACAAAGTTTCACCCATCTCAAGAACCGTGCCTACGTGGGGTCCACCTGTTACCATCTATCAACCTCTTTTGGTCACATTGGGATCCACACCCATGCCCGTGGGGTTCTCTTGGGTGCCTGGTGCAGCAGCACCCTTCAAAGGGCTCCCACCATTTGTTTCTGATTGTGTTCTTGCTTCTTTATGAAGCCATTGTATATAAACTAAAGAGCCATGTGCTCATTGGTCCTAGTTGAGATCTTAGGGTCACAAGTCAAGAATAAGATTTTCTTGAAAATAGAGGGTATGTGTGTCTTTGGGGTGTTTAGGGGTCCTTCATAGCATGATGGTGTCCTTAGGTTAGCCCAATGTGGGCCTAGGAGTCAAGAAAAGAAAGATTGAGAAAGTTGCTCAAAAGTTGCATGACAAGTTTTAAAAGTTGTCAAGCAACTTTTTCCACCTAGAGGTCAAAAATGCTTAGGTTAGTGTGGAAAACCCTAATATGGGCACACAAACTGAGGAAAGGGTAGTATAAGTAGTTGCAAACCATAAGTTAATGGGTTGGATGTCAGATGTTGTACGGCCCAAGCAAAGTGACTTGACTGTGATTGCAATTTTGTTGCCAGTCGGCACCAATGAAGTAAAGGAAGATTGTTAATGGATTGATTCTCATGCAAAACTATGTGGAGTGTCTTTTTTGGTGTATTAAATTTCATTTTAAGCATTTAGATTAGGTTTTGATTTGTAAGTGAGGTGTGTTTGTAAATACTTTGTAAATTGCCTTCTCACTGTCCAGTTTTGGACTATTTTGAGAAAATGGGTTCATAACTCCATTCCCCATTGTCGAATCACCATGAAACCATGGGGAATGGGAGTACAGACCCTGTACTATACTTCATAGCAAGCAAGGCCCTTGAAAATGCAAGGAGGCCATCTAAATACCAACTCCTAGGCGAGACTGAACAGTGCCCAACTAGGAAGGGTTAAGTTGCAGAGGTCTTGGAGAGCAAGGAAGGTCAGAGGAGGAGGCACCCTTTGGAAGAGTTGTAGAGGGGTGAGTGAAGCACCATTGGTGTGAAGGAGGAGTTTCCACCAATCTAGACAAGGTGGCAAGAGCACCAAACCTACACTATGACCCTAGTAGGCCTAAAAACCCTCTTCAAAAACCCTTAAAACCCTTAAAATCCACTTAGGGTAGTGTACGGACACATGGAGGCCTAAAACCTAAAAAATCCTTGAGTTCTTGCCAAATGAATAGTAGGTATTTTAGGAAGTTTCACAGGCAAGTGCATCGTTTGCAAGGGGGAGCCCTAAAGGACCGGGTAGGAGGCCTAATTGGTCACAATCCATGTAGCCCTATTTGGTAGGCAAAAGACAAAATTGTGAAATTGGTAAGGGGTAGGAAGCTTGAAACCTCTTGGGGGTACATGAATGGGTGGAAAAACCTTGTATTAGACCTAACCTATCCTTGCTAAGACCTAGGAAGGTGTGGAGCAAGCCAAATCCTTATAAGCATAAGTAAGGGTTCTTGAATCTCATGAGTACGTGAGACCTTAGGAGTAGTTTTTCAACTTGTTGGTGGGTGGATTGGGCAAGGTCAGGGGATTCCACAAGCAAGGGAAGTCCTAAAGACACTATGGTGTGGTTGGGACACTTGGTGATCCAAGGAAAGGATCCAAGAGCATAGACTAGGCTAGTCTATCCCAAACCCCATCCCATCAGATTGGTATCAGAGCAAGTTAAAGATTTGGTGGACCATGTATGTCTCTATACTCTGGTGAATCAATAGGGGAAAGCATAATGGTCACCAATGCAGAGCTGGCTAGGGAGGTAGAAGAGCAGAAGGAGAAGAATAGACTCCTTCAAGAAGCTATGAGTGAGATAAGGGATAAGCTGCAGGAAGTGGTGGATCAGATGACACAAGGACCTTGGGGTGAAGACACCAAGGATAAAGGCAAGAAAACCATTGACATAGATGACATTATACCTGAACCAGATCCCTTGTTTAATGAAGAACCTTTTGTAAAGGCTATTAAGGCTTTGAACACCAAAGATTTTGAAGGATTTCCACATTTCATTGGAAGGATGGGCATTGACACTGTCATGGAATGGATTGAGGGTATGGAAAACCACTTTGAGTGTGAGGGAGTGACAAAGGCTCAAAAGGTTAAGGTTGCCAAATCAAGATTAAGGGGAGCAGCTTTAACATGGTGGAAGTATTTGCAAGAAGAGAGAGTTAGCATGGGGAAGCTACCTATTGCCAATTGGAAGGCCATGGTGAGAAAGATCAAAGAGAACTACTTACCAGAGGATTATGAAGTCCAACTTCATAAGAAGATATAGGGATTGAAGCAAAAAGACCTTGATGTGACCTCCTACATCGAAGAATTTCAAAAGCTTTGTCTTAGATCCAAAGTCCAAGAAGATGAATCTATTAAGGTGGCTACGTATCTAAGCATCCTAAAGTGGAACATTCAAGAGGAGATAAGCCTATGGACTCCTACTACTGTTCAAAAATGTCATCAGCTTGCTGTCAAGGTGGAAGAGAGAAACAAAAGGAAAGGAGACTCTAATAACAGGGGTAGAGGCAGAGGTAGAGAACAAATGAATCACTGAGGTGGTTACCAAAGCAAGGCAAATGAGCAAAGGAACCAAGGAGAAGCCAAGTTGACTGAGCATAGCAGTGAAGCCAATCTTAGAGGGGGCCATTCTAGAGGAAGAGGTGCACAAGGTGGTCCAAGTAGGGGTAGAGGTACCGGTAGGGGTAACTCCTACTTTGCAACTATGAAATGTTACAACTGTGGGCAATTGGGACACCCAGCCTATAGATGCCCTGACAAGCCTACATCATCAAACAGTGGAAAGAGGGTTGCTTATGCACATGAAGACTCTTCAAGCAGTAAGACACCTGAGGTGGACCATATTGAATCAGAGATTGGAGAAAATCTAATGTTCAATGGGGTCTTGATAAGACAACCAATCAAGAATGAGGCTAAGCATAGGAGAGCATTGTTTAGGGTGAGATGCAAGATCCTTGGTAAAGTTTGCAAGGTGATAGTTGATTCAGGGTCAATTGATAACATAATATCAGAGGAGGCAACCAAGAAGTTGAAACTCACAAGGATACCCCACACTAACCCATATAAGGTGACATGGTTGAATCATGAGCAGAGTGTGCTTGTCAATGAACAGACTTGGGTAGAGTTCTCTATTGGAGGATACAAGGATAAGATCCTTTGTGATGTGTTACCCATGGATGCCTGTCACCTATTGTTAGCTAGACCATGGCAATTTGATAGGAAGGTAATCTATGATGGAGAGGAGAACTCCATTTCCTTTAAGAAGGATATCAAGACTTTCAAGATTCAGTCCTTGACAGAGAATGAAGAGGGAACTTCAAGAACACCTAGTGTCTTATTGGCTACTGGTAAATAGTTCTTACACTTGCTACATGAGGAGGAGATAGTGAAGTGTGCCATCTTTGTGAAGCCAAAGGAGGAAGAAGACAAGTTGCAGGCAAAAGTACCCAAGGAGGTGAAGCAAATGTTGCAAGAGTATAAGGACATAGTGAGTGATGGAGCACCTGCAACACTCCCACCAAGAAGGTCTATAGGCCATCAAATAGACTTTGTTCCTGGTGCATCCCTACCCAACAAAGCTGCATATAAGCTCACACCTGATCAAAACAAGGAGGCGGCAAGGCAAGTGCAGAAGTTATTGGAACAAGGACTAATTAAGAAGAGCATCAACCCATGTACAGTCCTGATAGTGCTAGCATCAAAGAAGGGAGGCAAGTGGTGACTTTGCACTGACTCAAGGGCAATCAATAGGATCACCATAAGGTATAGGTTTCCTATTCCTAGAATAGAGGATTTGATGGACTGTTTAGGAGGTTCTATGTATTTTACTAAGTTGGACCTTAAAAGTGGTTATCACCAAATTAGAATTAAGGAGGGAGATGAGTGGAAGACTGCTTTCAAGACCATAGAGGGATTGTATGAATGGCTTGTGATGCCATTTGGACTCACCAATGCCCCAAGCACCTTCATGAGGTTGATGAATGAGGTGTTGAAAGACTTCACAGGCAGGTTTGTAGTGGTGTATCTAGATGACATTCTCATCTATAGCAGAACCAAAGAGGAGCACCTTGAGCATTTGAGGTTAGTCTTAGAGAGGTTGCATGAGGAGAAGTTATCCATCAACCTAGAGAAGTGTGACTTCTTGAAGCAAGAGCTGGTCTACTTAGGATTTGTGTTGTCTAGGGGAGCCTTGAAGATGGATTCAAGCAAAGTGGAGGCAATCTTGAATTGGCTTGAACCTAGAATAGGGACTGAAGTTAGGAGTTTCCATGGTTTAGCCCAATTCTATAGAAAGTTTGTGAGGAACTTCAGTGGCATATGTGCACCAGTCCTTGACACCATAAAAGGAGGCCTTAAAACTAAGTTTAAATGGATTGAGCAGGCTGACAAAGCATTTCAATTATTGAAGCAAGAAGTAGCCACAAAACCTATCCTACTCCTACCTACTTTTGACAAGCTATTCACATTGGAGTGTGATGCAAGTGGAATTGTAGTAGGTGGTGTATTGAGTCAAGAGGGAAGACCTGTGGCATTTTTCAGTGACAATCTCAATGAAGCAAAGAAGAAGTACTCAGCCTATGACCTAGAGTTGTATGCATTAGTGCAGTCTCTTAAGAAATGGAGGCATTACCTACTTCCAAGGGAATTTGTGGTGTTCACAAACAACCAGGCTTTGAGTTACATTAACACCCAAGAGAAGCTTAGCAATAGACATTTGAAATGGATGGAATACCTCCAATCCTTCACCTTCACCATCAAGCATATGAAGGGGCAACTCAACAAGGTGGCAGATGCTTTAAGTAGGAATTTGTTGACAGTTCAAGAACTACAGTTGCAGAGCATAGGAATAGAAGGTTTCAAAGACCTCTATGAAGGAGATGAAGACTTCTCATCAGCTTACAAGGTTTGCAAGGAGTTTGAGAACCATTTCCATGGTGACTATGTAGATTACACTCTCCAAAATGGTCTCTTGTTCACAGGTAATCAGTTGTGTGTGCCAAGAGGATCCATGAGGGAAAACCTCATCCAAGAGAAACACAATGGTAGTTTAAGTGGACACTTTGGAGTCGACAAAACCTTGGATTTAGTATAGAGGTACTACTATTGGCCAAAGTTGCCAAGAGATGTGAAAAGATATGTAGAACAATGTGGTGTGTGCCAAAGAGCAAAAGGAGGATCAAGCAATGTTGGTCTCTATCAACCATTGCCGGTCCCAAATAGGCCTTGGGAATGTATAAGCATGGAATTTGTAGTAGGACTTCCCAAGACAAAGACAAGTATGGACAACATCTATGTGGTAGTAGATAGATTTTCCAAGATGAGCTATTTCATTCCATGTAAAACTACACATGATGCTAGCTATCTTGCACATCTCTTCTTTAAGGAGATTGTTAGGATTCATGGACTCCCTTTAAGCATTATTTTATATAGGGACAACAAGTTCATGGGCCATTTTTGGCAAACATTATGGAGGAGACTTGGAACTAATCTCTCATTTAGCTCAGCTTACCATCCACAAACTGATGGTCAAACTGAAGTCATCAATAGGGTGCTAGGCAACTTGTTGAGGTGTTTAACTAAGGAGTATGGGCAGACATGGGACCTAATCATTCCTCAAGTAGAGTATGCATATAATTATAGTGTGAATAGGACCACTAGAAAGAGTCCATTTGAGGTTGTCTATGGTAGACATCCAAGAGGAGTGTGTGAACTCAGGGAACTTGGTTCTATGGAGATGAAGAGTGGGCAAGCAGAGGACTTCACTCAAACCATCAAGGAAGTCCAAGAGCAGGTTAAGAAAGCCATCCTTGAATTCACTAAAAAACTGAAGGCCAAAATGGATGAGAAAAGGAGAGAGGTTCAGTTCAAGGTGGGTGACTATGTGATGGTCCATTTGAACAAAGCTAGAATGCAAAGTGGCAAGCCTACTAAACTACAAATGAAGAGGGTAGGACCTTGTAGAATTCTGGAAAAATATGGTGAGAATGCCTATAAGGTTGAACTTCCTTTAGATTTAGCCATTTCACCAGTCTTCAATGTTCCTGATCTGATCATGTACAAGGGTGAGATAGAAGGGCATACTGAGAACCAAGCCAAGGTACTACAAGACTTGGATGTGAATGTCTTACCTCAAGTGAAGCAGCCTATAGCAGAGGAGATTTTGGAGTCAAGGGTGAAGAAGTCTACTAGACACCAGGTCTACATGGAGCATTTGGTGAAATGGGTAGGCCAACCTGTTTCTGAAGCTACTTGGGTGGAGGAGAGCAAGTTCAAGAAGATTGGCATTGATCCGGCTCTTCTCACTCCCCTAATTCCTTAGCTTGTTGCAGAGGGGGAGTATGGTGCAGGAGAACCCTTCAAAGGGATCACACCATTTGTTTTTGATTTTGTTCTTGCTTCTTTATGAGGCCATTGTATATAAAATAAAGAGCCATGTGCTCATTGGTCCTAGTTAGGGTCCTAGTTAAGGTCTTAGGGTCATAAGTCAAGATTGAGATTTTCTTGAAAATAGAGGGTATGTTTGTCTTTGGGGTGTTTAGGGGTCCTTGATAGCATGATGGTGTCCTTAGGTTAGCCCAATGTGGGCCTAGGAGTTAGGAAAAGCAACATTGAGAAAGTTGCTCAAAAGTTGCATGACAACTTTTAAAAGTTGTCAAGCAACTTTTTCCACCTAGAGGTCAAAATCCTTAGGTTAGCGTGGAAAACCCTAATATGGGAACATAGACCAAGGAAAGGGTAGTATAAGTAGTTTCATACCCTAAGTTAATGGGTTGGATGTCAGATGTTGTACGACCCAAGCAAAGTGACTTGACTGTGACTGCAATTTTGTTGCCAGTCGGCACCAATGGAGTAAAGGAAGATTGTTAATGGATTGATTCTCATGCAAAATTGTGTGGAGTGTCTTGTTTGGTGTATTCACTTTCATTTTAAGAATTTATATTAGGTTTTGATTTGTAAGTGAGGTGTGTTTGTAAATACTTTGTAAATTGCCTTCTCACTATCCAGTTTTGGACTGTTTTGAGAAAATGGGTTGATAACTCAAGTCCCCATTGTGGAATCACCATGAAAACATGGGGAATGGGAGTACAGACCCTATACTATACTTCACAGCAAGAAGGGCCCTTGAAAATGTAAGGAGTCCATCTAAAGACCCACTCCTAGGCGAGACTGAACAGTGCCCGGCTAGGAAGGGTTAAGATGCAGAGGTCTTGGAGAGTAAGGAAGGTCAGAGGAGGAGGCACCCTTTGGAAGAGTTGTAGAGGGGTGAGTAAAGAACCATTAGTGTGAAGGAGGAGCTTCCACCAATCTAGACAAGGTGGCAAGAGCACCAAACCTACATTGTGACCCTGGCAGGCCTAAAAACCCTCTTCAAAAACCCTTAAAACCCTTAAAATCCACTTAGGGTAGTGTACAGACACATGGAGGCCTAAAACCTGAAAAATCCTTGAGTCCTTGCCAAATGAATAGCAGGTATTTTAGGAAGTTTTACAAGCAAGTGCATCATTTGCAAGGGGGAGCCCTAAAGGACCGGGTAGGAGGCCTCATTGGTCACAATCCTTGTAGCCCTGTTTGGTAGGCAAAAGACAAAATTGTGAAATTGGTAAGGGGTAGGAAGCTTGAAACCTCTTGGAGGTACATGAATGGGTGGAAAAACCTTGTATTAGACCTGACCTATCCTTGCTAAGACCTAGGAAGGTGTGGAGCAAGCCAAATCCTTATAAGCCTAAGTAAGGGTTCTTGAATCTCATGAGTACGTGAGACCTTAGGAGTAGTTTTTCAACTTGTTGGTGGGTGGATTGGGCAAGGTCAGGGGATTCCACAAGCAAGGGAAGTCCTAAAGACACTATGGTGTGGTTGGGACACCTGGTGATCCAAGGAAAGGATCCAAGAGCATAGACTAGGCTAGTCTATCCCAAACCCCATCCCATCAGCGCCCAATGGGCACCATCCGTCAAAAGCCTTGATCACTTTGACATATTAGATGTGTAAGGTTTTGGTTATAAACATTAGAAAAGTTCACTTCCCAGTGAATGTGGGATAATACATCAAGCCTGGGACTACATTTTCAAGGTTTTGCTTGAGAGTTTTAATGGCGCCATTCTTTTGCCAAGGAGTTCAAAGCATCTGCAGACTTCAATGCCAAATCCCTAGCACGTGAGGAAAGAGAGGATGCATGCCATAGCATTTGCTTGGGTTTTTGAACCTCCACCACGCCACACAAAAATGGGGGAAATTTACCTTTGAACATTTTAATGCCATTTCACTGGCACATCGCAGAGGATGGACTGCTGTTACTGAATCATTTCCCACAACACCACAAGGAGGAAGGGAGGATGCAAAAGGAGATTGGAGGGGTGAAACGATTCTGCGAAAGCTGCCATTATTTTGAAACATGCTTCCAATGCCTTCAATATGCCACACTGGCAGCAAGGAAATGTGGAGGTCGAAGGCACCACACCTGCCAAATGCGATTTATTTTTACCTCCCCACTCTCCCCAGCAAAGGCATCACTTGGCCTGCACCTCACGTGGGTTTCCCACTTACCACATGTCATGTCTGAGGGAGGCATTGACTGGTTTTCAATTATTTGCTGGAGCTTCTAACAGTCTTCCAAACCTTCATACCACATAGAGGATCATTGCTAATTGCAGCTGCTACCATGCCTTTGTTCAAAGATTTAAATGATTCCTTTCCCTCTTCTATTACCACGTAGGGGAGTCTTTGGCAAGAGGTGTGTTGAACTTCTAAATTAACCTGATTCAAACTGCAATGCAGAGGGAGACACCTGTAGAGTTTGAACAAGGAATTGATGAGATTGTTCTCTTCCTAAGTTGATAGCCAACACACATAAGTTGCACCAAACTACATGGATAAAATGGATTTGACAAATCTTCAATAGACCGAATTTTATAAGCCTTGTAACCCAAATCCTTATAAATCCAAGCAGTTGTTCAGAAAGGTATTTGCATAATTCCAATTGGAGGATCTGACAGGGTCACGCGGGGTGTAGGATTTGGTTGTTGTAACTACAATGACGATTCTACTCTTTTGACAGTGAACTCATATAATGAGTAATGTGCACGATCCTTGTCCATTATTCTCTATCATGAACTATTTTTCTAGATATATAGTCATGGACCGCTCTCATCCAAAATGACTACATAATCTCAACAATCATTAGACTTTCACTATCTCTTCTATATATTATAGCTTTTGTTTGATGGTTCTTAGGGACTATGAATTGGCTCTTAGAGATATAACACACGATCAATGGAATACAAACAATGCAGACCTAGGATTCAAAACCCTAGATAGGAATGAAGTCATGACAATAGAGAGCACCCAATGCACATCATTCATGTCTTTATAGACCATGAAAATCAATATGACAATGGTCTCCTTCATTTGAGCTATATTGTTAAACCTTGATTCAAAAAACATCGTGAAGCAACAAGTCAGGTCGGGCCCCAAAGTAGGTTCGACTAATTTTTTTTTTGTTTTTATGGAACTGACCTCTGAAATGCTTTAGGAACCTTAAACACACCTCTAGAAATGATCGGCATCATTTTCGGATCAGCAGACTGAATTTTGCAACCTTCAGGCAATTACTCCACATTTTTGCATTTAATCGCGAAGACGTAATTTTCAAAGTGGTCAAAACACCTTTCTGGACCTCGCCATCTGACAGATGTGTACTCTGATATACAAGCATGAACTCTACCAAACTTTTTTTCAAGATGAGTCCCGAGTGAAGAGATATTAATTGCTGAAAATGACGAACTGGCTTTGTCGATATTGCGGACCTGATGAAGTCAATGTTCTGGCAACACATGATGCCTTTCTCAAAAATATCAAATGACCTCCGTAGACCCTTAAATTTGAAACATAGGTACCTTGAAGTACATATTAAATCTTTGAATTCTCAGTTGGATCAAAAGTCTGACTGGGTGCAAATGGCACGCTCATGAAAATGGCTATATTAACTGATATAGCACTGAAAGTACGGATCACTGAAAACGATGACTCAATGAACCCTTTTGAAAACCGACTAAATGGATTGGTAGAGGCTTGAAATTTGAAACATGACTCATCATTTATACCAACAATAGCCTGGAATAAACATTCTGGTATAACACTCACTGAGGCAACTTCTACACTTATGCGAAACAGGGCACTGACTAGGCGCTAAAACAGGGACTTGCTAAACCACACAAACTACAAACTGATTTGGCTTTGAAAAATAAGCAGATGGATTCATGAAGACTTGAAATTTTGGATGGAGGCACACTTTTATCCATAAAATGCAATCCATTTTTAATTTCGTCATGATGATCAATAGGGCAAAATATATAAACTCTCAAAGTAGGCTACTTGGTAAAATCTACATTTGCACCTAAAATGCACTTTTAGCTCACCCCTTGAATTGGGTACCTTGTAAACTTATCCAAACTGAATTCTGAAAGTTGCACATCACTGCATAGGCCAAATGAAAGGTTTAGGACATGAATCCTGAGCCTTACCCCTTGAAAATTAACTGGCTCCACTTTACCCTCTCTAACTAGGCCATTCAAACTGACTCATTTAGGTACTTTTCTGACATGCAGAGCAAAATTTTGAAATGGGCCTCTAAACTTGACTCAATTTTAATGAGTCCCAATGGTGGCTCTGACTGGGTATGGTTGATTACAATATCAACACAAGAATCCAAATATCTATGTTTAAGCAGACCACCAAAAAATGGATCATTCTCTTCTCTTCTCTAAAACAAGGCTTCCTTATTCTACCCAAATAGTAGGGCATTTATTGAAAGCCACACAACTAAAGCAAAGCAATTGTACAAAATATACAACTTATAAATGGCCCGGAGCCATCAAAACTGAAATCAACTTTTACCTCTGTCAAAGACATGATTCTCTTTTCCACAAACCGGAGGTAAGTTGAGATCATCATTCCAATCTGCCTGATTAGAAACACTTCTACTTCTGATCAGCTAGGCATGTAAAACATAATCAGCAACATGTTCATAGTCATGATATCTCTAAAAATCAAACACATGCTAAGAGGATTGGTCACTAGGTGACCAAAGAGTGCCATATTTTTTACCATTACTTCTCCGCTGAAATGAGAAGTAATCTGACTCCCTCTGAAAGTTGGGAATATCATACAGATCCTTATTGCTAGTTTGCTGAAATAATAAATACTCTTTTACAATAATATCCTGCAAACTAGAGAGGAAAACTTCTTCATAACATGACTGCACTTCAACTTGCTGATCACAAAAACTATTAGCATTTTGCACACATGAAAATACATGATTTTTACTTGCCAATGGTTCATTTCCTCCTTGCAAATTTGAGAAAAATACCTCAGATCTATCATGTCTTTGAAAAGGTAGATCCATATAATGCATATCAAAGCTAGAGTTCATATCAACATATGAATCTACATCACCATACCTATCAACCATATATGCATTATCATTTTGTCTATCAAACATAGGAAGAGAATCAACACCATATGTATCATTTTTTACACCCTCAAAAACATCATCAGTATCAAAACATATACTAAATGGGTATGAAAGATTGGGCACATTTTTGAATCCATATCTTTGAAAATCAGTAGCTAAGAGTTCTGAAATTTTCTCACTACATAGTGAACCTTTTTCATTTTCATCTTCTCTGGCTTCAGCCTTTGAGCTGTAAACATTGTCCCCAACTGATAAAGGTATTGGATTTGTAGTGCTCATGTCTCTATGCTCATTTATTTCATCATCACAACAACTTGTATCTGCATCATATCCTTTATCATGTTGCTCATAATGTGTTGCTACATGTTGCAACATAGTTTCACAACTTTGTTTGCCAACATTTTGTGGATTGAAATCAACAACAAGATGATCTACATCATTAGCATCTAAAACCTCAACGGGCTCATGATTAGTTGAACAATTTCTGTTCTCACAAATTTCTTCTCGCTCTTAATACGCATCTAAACTATCATACTGAGAATAATCACATTCAGCATCATAGGAGGTACATCCACTAAGGGGCTCATCTCCTTCATTATTTTTAATCTTGTGTATATTTTTAGATTGAATTCTTTCAATCTTATCTATCCATTCTTTAATACATTCAACACATTCTTCTCTGAAGGCAGTAGACCAATTAACTGAGTCAAGCTCATAAAGCTCTAAGAATAACTCAATCAAAACAAACTCATGGGGTCTAGCATTAGCTGAAAGCTCATTTGATGCAGCTAAAAATCTTCCATAAAAAACATATGATGATTCTTCTTTTTTTCTTGTCCCTACTTTCGTTTTTAACAACCAGACAAATCTCTCTTGGATCATTTGAAGACATATTATAATTTCTCTATTGATCTCTGTCAGATTTGACAAAGGATTCTTGGATCTAGGAACTACATCTGGATCCATCAGTTTTATAGCATTCACTGAACCATTATCATGCATCTTACTGTTTTATAAATTCTTTTAAAACCTTGTAGTCTTTAACTTCAGAACTACATACTTCTTTGATCATTTAACTGAAATTTATTTCAAAAACATGAAGTATGCATACTGTAAACTTCTTTTCCTTTTAGCGATGACTTTTTCACCTCATAAGGAACATGAATTGTCTCATTAATACTTTGAGGAATACCTAGAGAAAAAATTGCTACTACTGTTCACTTCACTTCTGACTGGAAATTTGAAGATCTCCTCCAAATCTCAGGTTCATTCTTATAGAGTCGCCACCTCCCTGAAGAGGAATAAAACTTAACCACTGATCTTCACTCTGAACACTTTCAGATCTCTGGGTCTCACCACACACAATAGAGTCACATAATATTTTAAATTTCAAAGCAATAAGACTTTCCAGGATACACACTTTCAAATCTGAAAATGACTTTCAGATTTCTAAACTTCTAAGACTCTTCCCCAAATGATTTTTTGCTAGACTCATGCGATTCGATTCAACATGAATTATTACAACACTTCCCCAGCAGAGTCACCATTTTTGTTGTTCATCAAAATTGATTAACCCAAGTACACCTACAATTGATCTATGAAGTAGCCAATTCAATCTATGAAGAACCTCAGGGCTTGGACAACATGACAAGGATATGAATCTTTCTACTCTTCAGGCTTTGCAAAACCTAGGCAGGTGCACCTTTGATGCTTAAAATTAAACTCATTACACACCTATGACAACATCAACAGAAGCAGATAGATCTCACCAGGGCTCAACAACAAGTGGGTTACTATAGATAGGCTAGATCTACACATAAAACTCATCTATGTTTGAGCATAAGATATATGAAACATTTCAAAACATAACATAAACTAAAGATATTCTCATTGGATTTTTTATTGGTTTGAGAATCCCCTTAATTGCAGATCTGTGCCTTATCTAAGGGCTATAGAGTCACAAACCAAACTATAGATGAAAACTTACTATAGATCCATCTTAATTCTTAAGTATTCCTGCATTTAATGCCTTGCATAAATGCATTACTCAGCTCATCCACAGAAAATATCAGATCCAGAAACATAAACCTTGTTTTATTAATGTTTGCTCATAGAGTTTAAAATCTTCCTTGAACATTACCTACAAACAAACATTACACTCACAGACATAGCTGCTCATGACCAACTTGATCCTCCTTAAGAATCATATTTGAATAAAATGAGATTACATTTCAGAGACAAATTATGTATGAATTTGTGCATGCCTTACATACACAAGAACCTACAACTAAGAACACATATAGCAAAGAATTGAACTCCATTACTGAAAGGAAAGCCCTGCCCTGTACAATCTTCAAGAATACTCAAAATTGGAAACCATGAAAAAATGGAGCCATTCTCTAAATTTCTGGAACCCTTACAACTGAGAAGAAATTGGAATAAGAAGGAAGAGGGAACAAATTAGGTCTGCAACTGAAATTGTCAAGTGTCTCTTTTCCAACTGAATTCACTTTCTTCTTCTTTCTCATGGAAACTGCTCTCAAAAGATCCAATCTTTGTTAAAACAAACTTCATAACTACATTCCTCATCTCGAGAGCTTTTCGGCAATATATAATACTTGCCATTTTGACCAAAAATGGACCTTTGGGCGAATTAATCATGTATGTGTGCACAATCATTTAAATTTTTCATTTTTTAAATATAGTTTGCACTATACATTTAACTGATTTTAATTTTGATTTTTGGCCTCCTTTTTAGCCTGACGCCTTGCCACGTGGTGGTACTTGATTGGCTGATGGGATCCACTGGGCACCACCCAGGATGACACCTCATCACTGTCATGTGTTTGCTTTGTCATTGCCACTTGTCTATCCACCTATATGCCATGTGTGCGGCACGTCACCACCACCTATGCGCCACTGGGACGGGACCCACCTGCTAGACCGCCATGTCATACTGCCACCTATGCACCACCTGGCTTTCGCCATTTCGTAGACCTTAAATCGCATGAATCTCCCCTTTGTGAAGTCGCACGAGCCGTCCGATCTTTCGAATCTACAGGGTCTTCAACTCACTCCTCTGCAAAATTTCGCTCGCCTCGAGAACTGTGCCTATTTGGGGTCCACTTGTTGCCATCTGTCAGCTCTTTTGATCGCATTGGGATCCATGCCCATGCACGTGGGGTCCGCTTGGGCACCCAACAGGCACCATCCGTCAAAAGCCTTGATGGCTTTGACATATTAGATGTGTATGGTTTTGGTTATAAACATTAGAAAAGTTCACTTCCCAGTGAATGTGGGATAATACATCAAGCCTGGGACTACATTTTCAAAGTTTTTCCTGAGAGTTTTAATGGTGCCATTCTTTTGCCAAGGAGTTTGTAGCCTCTGCAAACTTCAACGCCCAATCCCTAGCATGTGAGGAAAGAGAGGATGCATGCCATAGCATTTGCTTGGGTTTTTGAACCTCCACCACACCACACCAAAATGGGGGAAATCTACCTTTGAACATTTTAATGCCATTTCATTGGCACATCGCAGAGGATGGACTGCAGTTACTGAATCATTTCCCACAACACCACATGGAGGAAGGGAGGATGCAGAAGGAGATTGGAGGGGTGAAACGATTTTGCAAAAGCTGCATTTGTTTTGAAACATGCTTCCAACGCCTTCAATATGCCATGCTACCAGAAAGGAAATGTGGAGGTCAAAGGTACTACACCTGCCAAATGCGATTTGTTTTTACCTCCCCACTCTCCCCAACAAAGGCATCACTTGGCCTGCACCTCACGTGGGTTTCCCACTTACCACATGTCACGTCTAAGGGAGGCATTGACTGGTTTTCAATCATCTGCTGGGGCTTCTAACAGTCTTCCAAACCTTCATACCACACAGAGGATCATTACTAATTGTAGCTGCTACCATGCCTTTTTTCAAAGATTTAAATGATTCCTTGCCCTCTTCTATTACCACGTAGGGGAGTCTTTGGCAAGAGGTGCGTTGAACTTCTAAATTAACCCATTTCAAACTGCCACGCAGAGGGAGGATACCTGCAGAGTTTGAACAAGGAATTGATGAGATCACTCTCTTCCTAAGTTGATAGCCAACACACCTAAGTTACACCAAACTACATGGATAAAATGGATTTGACAAATCTTCAATAGACCGAATTTTATAAGCCTTGTAACCCAAATCCTTATAAATCCAAGCAGCTGTTCAGAAAGGTATTCACATAATTCCAATTAGAGGATCTGACAGGGTCACGTGAGGTGTAGGATTTGGTTGCTGTAACTGTGATGATGATTCTACTCTTTTGACAGTGAACTCATATAATGAGTAATGTGCACAATCCTTGTCCATTATTCTCTATCATGAACTATTTTTCTAGATATACAATCATGGACTGCTCTCATCCAAAATGACTACACAATCTCAACAATCATTAGACTTTCACTATCTCTTCTATATATTATAGCTTTTGTTTAATGGTTCTTAGGGATTGTGAATTGGCTCGTGGAGATATAACACCCGATCAATGGAATACAAACAATGCAGACCTAAGATTCAAAACCCCAGATAGGAATGAAATCATGACAATAGAGAGAACCCAATGCACATCATTCATGTCTTTATAGACCATGAAAATCGATATGACAATGATCTCCTTCATTTGAGCTATATTGTTAAACCTTGATTCAAACAACATCGTGAAGCAACAAGTCAGGTCGGGCCCCAAAGTAGGTCCGACTAATTTTTGTTTTGTTTTTATGCAATTGACCTCTGAAATGCTTCAGGAACCTTAAACACACCTCTAGAAATGATCGGCATTGTTTTCGGATCATCAAACTGAATTTTGCAACCTTCAGGCAATTACTCCACATTTTCGCATTTAATTGCGAAGACGTAATTTTCAAAGCGGTCAAAACACCTTTCTGGACCTCGCCATATGACAGACGTGTACTCTGATATACAAGCATGAACTCTACCAAACGGTTTTTCAAGACGAGTCCCGAGTGAAGAGATATTAATTGCCGAAAATGACCAATTGGCTTTGTCGACACTGCGGACTTGATGAAGTCAATGTTCTGGCAACACATGATGCCTTTCTCAAAAATATCAAACAACCTCCGTAGACCTTCAAATTTGAAACATAGGTACCTTGAAGTACATATTAAATCTTTGAATTCTCAGTTGGATCAAAAGTCTGACTGGGTGCAAATGGCACGCTCATGAAAATGGCTACATTAACTGATATAGCACTGAAATTACGGATCACTAAAAATGATGACTCAATGAACCCTTTTGAAAGCTGACTAAACGGATTGGTAGAGGCTTGAAATTTGAAACATGGCTCATCATTTATACCAACAACAACCAAGAATGAAAATTCTAGTATAACACTCACTGAGGCAACTTCTACACTTATGCGAAATAGGGCTCCGACTAGGCGCTGAAACAGGGACTTGTCAAACCACACAAACTGCAAACTGATTTGGCTTTGAAAACTAAGCAAATGGATTCATGAAGACTTGAAATTTTGCACAGAGGCACACTTTTATACATAAAATTCAATCCAATTTGAATTTCTTCATGATGATCAACAGGACAAAATATATAAATGCTCAAAGAAGGCTACTTGGTAAAATCTGCATTTGCACCTAAAATGCACTTTCAGCTCAACCCTTGAAATGGGTACCTTGTAAACTTATCGAAACTGAATTCTAAAAGTTTCACATCACTGCATAGGCCAAATGAAAGGTGTAGGACATGAATCCCAAGCGTTACCCCTTGAAAATCAACTGGCTCCACTTTACCCTCTCTAACTAGGCCATTCAAACTGACTCATTTAGGTACTTTTCTAACATGTAGAGAAAAATTTTGAAATGGGCCTCTAAAATTGACTCAATTTTAATGAGTCCCAACACCTTGGTTGGGAAACTATTTGCTTTTGAGCTTGAAGAATTTGGAGCTTCTGGAGCTGTGTGTTCACTTTTTGAGTTTGTTGGTATTTTGCATCAAGATTGCATTAATGATATGTTGTCATTGTTGTCAATTGAATCGTTAAATGGTATTCATGTTATTGCTGATATTGTTGTTTTTGATATTGGCTAGTAACCGGTAAGAAGAGATTTGTGGAAGATGTTGTAAACCTGTATGTTAAGTTTGTGAGTTGAACTGGTGTAAAATGGTTAAACCTTTCTATGTAATGTAACTGATAAACCCTATCAGTTGTTAAACCCTAACCAACCAAGTTTGATGGTTTATTATCTGATAAGGAGTAATGATGGAGACACGTGTGATCATTTGATTAAGGAGATATTCAAATTGTTTTGGCGCATTTGTTCTTGTCTATGGAAGCAGCAAAGTGGATTGCATCTAATGCACAACGTGTGATGAGTTACAAAGTCCAATAGAGTAGTGATCATGGAGCGATTGAAATTGTCTTGAAGAATGTGAAGAGATTGTCATGATTTCTAACGATCAAGATTGTACAAACTTGTTTGTAATCTCGATGATGAGAATTAGGTTTTTGTTGTGTTACCGACCTAATTGATTTCTATTTAAGGTCGATGAAGTTGTGTGTTAAGGTTGTTGGCAAGGTTGGTAAAAAACCTGTTGAGTGTGTAGTTGCCAAACCGGTGAATGGATCTACACTTTGAGTGAAGGCAGACTGAAGGTTATAGAAGGATCTAATCAAGAAAAAGTAGTGCTATTCAGATAGATCAACAAAACTATTGTTTTCTAACAATTACAACAGAAGTTAAATCCCTTAATCGGGTAAGCTCTAACAAGCTTGGTTACTCATAAAATCCTTTAACAAGGTAGTCCATTAGCTTGGATTCTTAAATCCTCCAACGAGGTTACTCTTAACAAGGTATTGTTCTTCTAACAAGGGATATTTGTAAAATCCCTTAACCGGGTGATTCCTAACCAGAATTAGTTCTTAACATGACTTATTGTAAAGCTCTAATAGGATATGGCTCCTAACAGGGCAAACTTCAAAAGAGTTTAGATAGCTATCCTTGTGAGTCTCATCTCACCGTGGTTTTTACCTATTTGGGTTTTCCACGTATAAACATTTGTGTCAAGTGGTGAATTCTTTTGTGGTTGTGATCTTATTTGTTGATTTAGTTAATCTCTGATAAGGCATGTTAAGTAGAAGCATTGAGAGATGAATCTGTTGAGTTATGATTAAGTATCATTGATATTCACAAGATTGAAGTTGTTTACTGTTACAGTTGTCATAACAGTTAAACTGGTTGATGTCAAGTATTCTTATGAATATTGATCTTGAATGAGATATGATTACTTTATTTGAATGAGGTTGAGTTTGGGAATTTTGTATCAGTTTTTTAGTGTACAGATTCACTCCCCCCTCTTAGTATTCTATCAGATACTTATTCTTTCATCATACCATCACTGTGAAGTCTGAACCTTCTTTTCATGCATCTACATCATCAACCAGCAAGAAAGATTGAAAAGATTTGTATGCAAGGGAATTGGATGATATGAAGAGAGAAGATGAAAAATTTGAGCAACTTGAAGCCCTATTTGCTAGAAGAGTACCTAAAGGACCTGTAGGAAGTAAGTATGCAGGAAAAATACCTTGTAAATATTTTGCATGTAATAAGATAGGTCATTCTGCATCTAGATGTCCTAAAAGGAATTCAAGATTTGAAAAAAGATCTAGAAGATCTTTTAAGTAGGAAAGACATAGACAAATCATGCTACTTAGTGGATGAGGAAGGTGTGACTGATTTTGATGATGAACCAACACAAGACTTTGCTAGTAGTTCCAGCATTGAAAAGGAATGGTTGTTCCTAGCTATCAAAGAAGATGTTTTGGTACTGGAAGAGAATATACCTGAAGAGAAGGTATGTGCTGCTAAAGTTGAAGATAAGGATGAATGGGTGATTGACAATGGATGTTCACATCATATGACAAGAGATAAAAGGAAGTTTCTGTCATGCCCATAATTTTGGGCAAGAACGGGATAATTTTTTTTTAAAATCACAACTTAAAACATTAAATTAGCAAAGAAATGCTCTAACTTGTTTTGTCTTAACTATGTTTAAAGTTAACTTAATCTACTAACTCAAATTTTCAAAAATAATTTAAAATTTAAAATTAAAAGTGAAATACTAAATGAATAGTTTTATTGTCTCGATTTTAATCAATCAACTAATTTAATCAATTAATTGGTGCAGACAAAATTAATCTTCAATAGCCATTAATTGATTTTAGAAACTAATTAAAATAGTCCCGGCATATAGTTATAATTTATCGAAAATTCATTTTAATTCATAATTAAAAAGTGCTTAAATTAAATTAACTAAGGTTCAATTAAGTCCATGACGAAAATCGTCCTATAAGGTTTAATCCCAAAAACCTATATCCAAGTATAATAATTAAATCTCAACTTCATTCTTTTTTTGTTTTAAATACCCTTAGGTTGATTAAAAATCAATATTTGTCCACTTGATTATATTAAGTCATCTAAAATTTACAAACACTAAATAAAATATTTAAATCTAAAATTTACCTTATTCTTTTATATTCACAAACTTTCTATATATATATATATAATAACAATTTCCCCAAATTTATAAAAACAAAACCATGCAAACCCTAACTAGGAATTTGTATTATAAAATACCCCATATTTTATAATTTACTTATTCTTTATACTACCCTAGCCCTAGCCGGGCTAGGGTTTTATTTTATTTTTATTTTTTATATGGTGTTATGCAGGGGGCCGAACTGATCTCTCAGTGGAGCGGTGACCATGTCTTAGGGCGAGGGCAAAGGTTGCAATGGCGACAGGTGGGCAACGGCCATGGCAGCAAAGGGCGAAGGTGGGCGGCAGCGTTCACGGAGGTGCCATTCACTGTGGGTTTCCACAGTGGCGGCGACCACTGTGGCCGCCCACAGTGGCAACCCTCGAGCAGTCCACTATGGACGCCACAGTGGCGCCGTCCACTGTGGTCTCCCACAATGGCAGTTGTAGGTCACGTCGTCACTATGCAAACCACAATGGTTTGGCTTTCCTATCGGTCACTGTGCTTCGCACAGTGGGTTCGGCCCGAGCCCTAGCCCTTCGGTTTATTTATTTATTTTTTAATATTTAAAAAAAAAATGCTTAGATTAATAAAAATATATATTATATAAATATATAAGTATATTTTTAGAAAAGAAAAAAAATGAATTCATTTAAACTTAAATAAATGAATATAAATTTGTTTATATATATATATATATATTTAAATACCTATAATTTAGCTATGTATTAAATTTAGAGCAATCTTGAAAATCTATGTTGTTATTCTGTATATTTGAAATCCATTTTAACAAATAAATCAAAGGCTTCAGATTTTAATAAATGTATATACATCTTTTTAATTTAAATGCCAAGCAGCTAAAATTTAAATAAGATAGTTTGTTGATTCCTTAGATTTACCTTCTCCAAGTAATTAAAATTGACATAAGTATATAAATTTAAAACGCAACTATTTAGATCTAGAAATTATTTATTTTCCAATAATCTGTTTAACCCTAGATTTTATTTTTTGCATATAAATGAATGACAATATTTAAATAAACTCTAACAACAACTTTATTTATCTAGAAATTATTAAATTAAAACTATAGAGATGGTTATTTTAACTTTAGACTTTATTTTCTGCAATTAAAAAAAAATCACATATTTAAATAAACTAAGATTGCACTTCCATAAACAGATCTAATTGTTTGTTCCCAGCCTTCCACTTGCATGCTAAACTATTGCATTATTTTCCTATTTAATTTTATAAGGATAAAAGAATAAAATAAATATCTTGCTTTTCGAAATATTAAATACTCAACAAAGAATTAATTTCAAAACTTTAGGAACTAAATCTAGAAATATTCATTTCTTTTCTACAGTATAGCATAATACAATATTTCATCTCTTTAAAGTACATTTAAAATACGATATAACCTTTAATACAAATGGATCTCTCATTTCTATTAAATGAGGATCTTAAAAACATTTGATACATTTCTTTTTCAAAAAAATAGATATGACATAATTACCTATTACATTGCTGCAACATAAAAACATAAACTTTCCATTCTCAAATCTTTTTTGTAACAAATAAAACCAGCAACCTCTACTTGTCCTCTTTCCTTTCTTCCAACAACCTACAAATAAAACATAGGCTATGACCATGGAGTGCAGGCTAACTAGTAGCCACCCCCGAGCTTGGAGAACCAAACCCTAGATAGGATTACACACATGCAAACACAGTAAACAAGGGGAAAACAACCACAAACACATTCCCAACCCAGGGCTACACTGCACCACACATTGTGATGTCTTTTCAAGGGTGGTAGTGGACCAAGTACCCTGAGGAGACTGCAAGTATGGTAAAACATAAAGCCACCTCATGGCAAACTAAATACATCATAAGTATAACAACCCCACATCCTTATGCCCCCCCAAGGCATTCATGCCTTATTTCCCTCCTTATGACCCCGAAATGCATAAACAAGCCATGCAGCAAGGGTCACATAAAATCCCTTGCGATCACTCTCATAACGAGAGCCTCTCACTCGAGGGCTGTCACTTCTACCACCCACAAGACCATCCTCTCTCCCAAGAGTAGGAGGCCTTGATTACTCGCAAAGCACATAAAATGCCATACAAAAGTAAAACATAAAACACAATAATTTTCGAAGGGAAAACATGCAAGAAAACTAGACTTTTTACACAAGATATTCTTTCAATATAACATTCAATATGAAAACACATTACAAGTAAGGTGAAATCAACCTTCAACTGCCCAAGGGTATGCTATTTTTGTTGAGGATGAGCAGCCCAATTCCACAAGTCTTTCCTTTCTTCACTTAGCCAAATTCTTAATTCAAAATCTATCTTTTTCCTTTCAAAATTCCTTGTCTCCAAAAATGGAGAGTGGGTGATTACCCACAAAATCTCTCATTCTTGCTTAAGAAGACCCTAGTGAGAGTTCTCTCCAGTTTCTAAAACTAAAAAGGAAAGGTAGGAGAAAATGGGAAAGGGATCTCACATCCAAAAGGAAAGTTTACAACTTAGATGATCCTTCTAATTTCAATTTTCGCACAACTTAGAAAAGTCCCTTTTTTAGGGTGTCTAAATGGTCACATGAGAGTTGGCACATGCCTAAAATTACTCCTAACCCTTAGGTATACCTTATGGGCTTTAGGAAACCCTATTAAACTACCCCTAGGTGTCCATTTAACCCTTTTTAAACCCATCTGAAGTTAATTTTCGGGTCAAACTTAAGTTGACCATCCCAAAGATTCTTTTCCCAAGGCAATTATGGATTCACATTAAATTAATTGAAAAAGTTGTAGTTAAACAACTCCCTCCAAGAGACAAATTTAAAAACTCAAACATAAATCAACACGTGTCAAGTGACACAAAGAAAATACTTTTACAAAATTATACATGAAATCTTGTCTCTTGTTGGATTTCCACAAATAAACAAAATCCAATTTAACATTCATGCAACAATCACTTTCACGAATAAAATACAGTACAAACGGGGTGTTGTCTCTCCAAATAGACAAACCCTGGTTTTACGAACGCGCATAGGTCTAAGTTTGGTTCTCCATAATATTTCCATGGTCACATGGATAATTTTCCTGCGCATCTCAATTACACATTAGTAATTTCAAATAACCTCATATAATATAAAACACATGAATAAGAATACACATCAAACACTCTACAACCAATATACACTTAATCAAATCAATACACCTTATATCCAACAAATCCACATAAGCAATTATCATAATTCTCATCATTTTGATCCACACATAAAACATACATCCTATTTCTATCATCATAGTAAAGTCTTGCAAATCCAATAACGACATATATCATCACAAATTCATCCTATTCAAAAATCATGTATAGTTCTATATCATAAAGCATATAAATGAAGCATCAACATATATAAATGTTATCCAAATCATGGAATCATATAAGTTCTAAATCCATAATGCATAAAAATAAAGCATCCATAATAGCCGCAACATAAAAATCACTGAAATGCTAGACTGAGTCAGGTTAGGGCCTCATAGTTTCTATCTTTGCAAGAATTTGATGGCGGTTTGGTTAGATTTGGAGATGACAAAACATGTATGATCAAGGGAAAAGGAACTGTATCATTAGATGGTAAGAACAATATTGATAGTGTTTATTATGTTGAATATTTGAGGCATAATCTTTTGAGTGTAGGACAATTGGTGGATAAGGGATTTCAATTACAATTCAAGGATGGAAAATGCAAAATCATTAATAGATCTGGTTTGGAGATTGCAACCTATACTCAGACAAAAGGTAATATATTTCATTTGAATTCTAATGACAAGACATGTTTGATTGGAGAAATTGATGAGAGTTGGCTATGGCATAAAAGGCTATGTCATGTGAATTTTGATTGCATTGAAAGATCAGTTCAACTAAGGCAATTAGAGATATACCTAAGATTGTGAAGCCCTATAATCCAGTATGTAAAGAATGTCAAATGAGAAAATAGGACAAAACCTCTTTTAAGATTATACAAGACAATATAATGATGTTCTTGATCTTATTCATACTGATCTGTGTGGCCCTTCTAGAGTTAAATTTTCTCAAGGTTATAGATATTTTATGCAAATTATTGATGATTATTCTAGAATGACGTGGGTTACTTTTCTAAGGGAGAAATATGAGGCTTTTAAAAAGTTTAAAATATTTAAAGCTAAAGTTAAGACTGAGATAGGATTAAAGATTAAATGTTTAAGGTCAGATCATGGTGGAGAATTCACATCTAGTGAGTTTAATAACTTTTGTGAGAAGCATGGAATAAGGAGATAATTTTTTGCTCCCTAGACACTTCAGTAAAATGGATTTGTGGAAAGGAAGAACATAACTATCTTGGATGCTACTAGAACCATGATGATGGAAGCTAATCTACCTCATATCTACTGGAGAGAAGCAGTGAGCACATCAGTCTATACATTCAATAGAGTTCATATCAAAGGAGAAACCGGTAAGACACCTTATGAATTATGGTTTGGCAATACACCTACAGTTAAGAATTTCAAAATCTTTGGTAGTAATTGTTATATCAGGAGAGATGATATCATTGGAGAATTTGATCCTAGATGTGATGGAGGAATATTTCTTGCTTATTCTAATGAAAGCAAGGCATATAGATGTTATAACAAGAGATTGTAGAGAATTGTGGAGAGTGCTAAGTTGAATAAAAGTTAAATCAGAGTTTATGAGAAAGAACTGGCAGTGGAAATGATCATAACTAAATTGGTAACACCTTTACTGAAAGAGAATGTTGAACCAGTTACTCTGGAAGTATCATAAAATTCAATAGTAACTAAAGAACTAGGAAGAGGAATAGAGAATCAAAAGACTCCTAGGTATGTGAGGATGAATCATTCAAAAGATCAAATCATTGGGGATAAAAAAAATGGAGTGATGACAAGAAGGAGATTGGCAACTAATGAGGTATGTTTAATTTCTCAAGTTGAATCGGTATCAGTTTTTGAAGCATGTAAAGATGAATGTTGGATGAAAGCTATGGAAGAAGAATTAGAACAGATAGAAAAGAATAACACATGGACTTTAGTTCCCCAACCTAAAAATAAGAATGTTATTGGAACTAAATGTTAGGACCCGGAGGCAACTGAGAGGGGGGGGGGTTGAATTAGTTGTCAATTAATTTCAACCCAAATATAACTTAACCAAACTTAATGCATAATATCGGTAAACCAAACTTAATGCTTGTTGACAGTTTAACAGTTAATAACAGTATCGGTAAAGTTTAATGCATGAAACAGAAAGACAAATAACATCCATAACACATAACACAAATATTTGTACATGGAAACCCTGTAAGGGGAAAAACCACGATGGGAAACCTTACATAATCAAATGATACTACTACAGATAGTATGTGTGTACAAATGGGGTCTACACATGCAAAAAGGCCAACTGCCTAGAGCTCACTGCTTAATCACAAAATGGGAGTCACACTGACTACAATCGGATAGTTAAATCCAATGATAATGTACTGCAAAAAATAGCATCTTCATATGCTGGATTCAGTACTGGTTAAGTTCTGATTGTCTTCTTCATACCTTCCTTGAATCTTCAAATGATGTCTGCATATATAGCTCTACTTATATTCACATATACCCTATTACAATCCTTTTTCACACCTTCTCTATTCTACATTAAACTCACAAATGAGATTTTACATATATACCAAAACCTAAGACCAAATGTATAGGTCGGTTCACTAAGAATATTACAATTAAATCAATTACAAATGAATCAATATGCAATGCATCATGTTGGCTCAATGCATTTACAATAATAACCAATCAATAAAACATCTCCATAACGTGTCGTGCTGATCTGGAATAGATAATGCTTGCCGGTCCATAACCTAGACCAATTTGCCAGTAACAACAAATATGCAAACTCGATTAGACTAATAGCCAAATCACCAAAACCAAGTGTCCAAACAATATTTTTGACATAACAAAGTAATATCTAGATGATAATAGATCATTCTCAGTGCTGGTGAACAATATAACCTGTCGGTGAACCAAATACCGGTGACTGTGCATAAGTCACTAAACATGCCGGTGAACATAACCAAAGATCTTCAGTGCTATTAAGTGTTCACAAGTGTTGACCTCAATGACAAAATCAATGCAACAAATCCATAATACCAACACTAAATGGGTTTTTAGGAATAAGTTAAATTAAGATGGACAAGTTGTGAGGAATAAAGCTAGATTGGTTTGTAAAAGATATTCTCAGAAAGAAGGAATTGATTATGGTGAAACTTTTGCACCTGTACTTAGGATTGAAGCTATAAGATTATTTCTTGCCCATACTGCACATAAAAACTGCAAGGTTTATCAAATGGATGTTAAGTGTGTCTTTTTGAATGGAGATCTTGATGAGGAAGTCTATATTGAGCAACCCGAGGGTTTTTCACTTTTATTTGATACAAACATAGTTTGCAAATTAAAGAAAGCCTTATATGGATTGAAACAGGCACCTAGAGCTTGGTATGCAAGGTTAGATAAATATCTTTTGAAGCTTGGTTTCACTAAAGGTAATGTTGATAGTAATCTATATTATAAAGTCACCGATGATGATATATTGATTATTGAAGTTTTTGTTGATCACATCATTTTGGAGGTGAAGATAAGTTGTGCATGAAATTTTCTAAGAATATTCAGAAAGAATTTGAAATGTATGATTGGGGAAATGAAACTTTTCTTAGGTTTACAGATTACTCAGACTAACAAAGGTATTTTCATCTATCAAACTAAGTATGCTAAGGAATTATTAAAGAAATTTGGTATGGTAGACTCTAAACCGATAAGTACTCCTATGGTTACAAGTGAGAAATTGTCAAGGAAAGATGAATCTGCACTGGTAAATCCTACTAGATACAAGTATATTATTGGAGGTCTACTATATTTGACTCAGACGAGGCCTGATTTAATGAATGTTGTTTACATTGCATCAAGATATCAAAGGGATCCTAGAGAAAATCATGAGAGTGCGGTGAAAAGAATTTTTAGATACTTGCAAGGTACATCTGAATATAGTTTATGGTACCCGACGGATGATGACTTTACTTTATGTGCATATACAGATGCAGATTGGGCAGGTGTTGTTGATGAATGGAAAAGTACTTCTGGTGGAGCTTTCTTTCTTGGAAAGAAGTTGGTTTCATGGATCAGCAAGAAACAATCATATACTTCTTTATCTATTGCTAAAGCTGAGTATGTTGTTGTTGCTACTAGTTGTACATAGGTTCTATGGATAAAGCAAATGTTGAAGGATATTAAAGTGCATTGCATTGGACTGGTAGTTCTTCACCGTGATAACTTTATTGCTATAGACATATCAAAGAATATGGTATTTCACTCTAAGAAAAAACACATATCTATCAAGTATAACATTTTGAAGGAGAAGGTGGAAGAAAATTAGGTTAGACAACTTTATGTGAACACTAAAGAGAAGATTGCAAATATTTTCACTAAACCTTTTCCTAAAGAATCATTTGAGTACCTCAGAAACATATTAGGGGTATCTTCCCCCCCGATAGAGAACTGATTGATGCTATTTGGCATCAGTCTAGTATGCATAATCAAAGATATCATTCATTCTGGATTGATATGGGGATGCTACTACTCAGCGAGAGTATTTAGCTTTGTGATTTAGTGGTTTTTTTTTTTTCTTTGATATTTTTGTCAGATTTCTAGCATTGATATCAAAGGGGGAGAGATATATGTGAAAAATAGAGCTTTACATAGATATCAATCACAGGGGGAGTTTAGTATTTGCTTCAAAATTTCATTGCTATATCTTTGTGTGGGAGATTGTTGGTTGTCTTCCATTGGGGGAGACTTGTTTGGCATTTCTTGGCACTTGGATGTTTTTCACATCTAGTGTTGCCATCAATGCCAAAGGGGGATATTGTTGGCCATTTGGAGGAATTGATTATGTGTTGCATTGATGTTTTGTCATTTATGTTAACACTAGTTATTTTGGCTGCTTTACCGGTATCCTTGTCGTCCGGGTAAGTTGCTTGGTTTCTGGTTGAATTAGATCATGATGATGTGATATGTTGTGGTATGTTTGGTTTATGGAATTGGCTTATTCATGCTACTCAGATTCATGTTCGGTAAGTTGGTTTTGATCTGGTGATCGGATGCTATCCTATATGGTTGCAAGCTTGGTTTATTGTTTCGGCAAGGGTTTCACCGATAGATCTTTGTTGAAGATATTTATTGATATGCATAAGTGGTGTTGGTGTGACTTCTAGTGGAGATTCGGGATGCTGATGGTGATCATGTTCAAGACTTGGTTGATTGGGATCATTTCTTTAGTGTGTGTGGACCTAAATTGGGTCTCAGTATTGTTTAGGTTATGGACTAACTTAATGTAACATGTGGATTGGACTTCTCATTGTGTTTCTAGGATCTCTTATGGGTTGGATATTATGTGTTTGGTCTCTAGATGCCATGTTTTGTAATTATGTAATTGATTTATTGTCTGGTGGTTGACCTTATTTTTTGTGGTCGAGGGTTTGTATATATATGATGTAAGATCTCATTGTAGATCATATGTGAGGATGTAATGAGTGAATAATGTAATAATCATTCAGGTAGAGGATTTGGTCGATCATTGGTGATTGAGTTGGGTTTATGTAAGAGGATTTAGTCCTTTGGTATTGAGCTTAACCGGAACTGTATTTAGGCATAGGAGATGCTATCTTTGCAGTTTATTCTTTCCTCTGGATTGTAGTCTGGATTTTTATGTAGTCAGTGAGACTCCTTTTGTGATGAGCAGTGTGCTCTAGGCTCTTGGCCTTCCTGCAAGTGTAGGCCCCTCAATTGTAATCATATAAATACTACAGAAGTATTATCTGACTGTGGGTAGGCTTCCCACTATGGTTTTTCTCTTTACCAGGTTTTCAACTTACAAATCTTGGTGTCATGTGGATGGTATTTATTATTTGATTGTCGTTTTTACTTAATTGGTTTATCTGCTATTTTGGTATTTGGTTTATGAATTCCAATATTGATCTCTTGGGTTCTGGTATTAAATTTTTAATTGCTTAAGGTTCTAGTAATCTCAGACAACTGATTCACCCACCCTCTCAGTTGTCTTTCAGTTATTTGAACTATCTAACAAACTACTAAAATTAATGAGCTAAGAACTATGGAAAACACCTATGTTAATAGGGATACCTTGGTTGGGAAGTTATTTGCTTTTGAACTTGAGGAATTCAGACTTTCAGGAGCTGTAAAATCTGAGCCTGCTTTTTATGCATCTACATCATCTATTAGCAGGAGTGATTGGAAAGCTTTATATGTGAAGGAACTAGAGGAGATGAAGAAAAAAGATGAACAGTTTGAGAAACTTGAAGCCTTATTTGCTAGAAGAGTACCCAAAGGACTGGAAGGAAGTAAGTATGAAGTAAAATTACCTTTTAAATGCTTTGCATTTAATAAGATAGGTCATTTTGCATCTAGATGTCCTGAAAGGAATTCAAGATTTGAAGAAAGAGATAGAAGATATTTTAGGCCTAACCATGATTATCAAAACAAGCATAAGTACAGGAGGAACAAAGATAAATCATGCTACTTTGTTGATGAGGAAGGTGTGACACATTCTGATGATGAACCGACACAAGATTCAGCTAGTGGATTTGACAATGGAAAGGAATGGGTATTTTTGGCTATCAAGGAAGATGATCTCATACCTGAAGAGAAGGCCCTTGCTTCTAAAATTGAATACAAGAATGAATGGGTAATTGATAGTGGATGTTCATCTCATATGACTAGAGATAAAAGGAAGTTCTTATCTTTGCAAGAATTTGATGGTGGTTTGGTTAGATTTGGAGATGACAAAGCATGCATAATTAAGGGAAGAGGAACAATATCATTGGATGGTAATAATAACATTGATAATGTTTATTATGTTGAAGGTTTAAGGCATAATATTTTGAGTGTAGGACAACTGGTGGATAAGGGATTTCAATTACAGTTCAAGGATGGAAAATGCAAGATTATCAGCAGATCTGGATTGGAGATTGCAACTAGTATACAGACTAAAGGTAAAATCTTTCATTTGAAATCTGGTGAGAAGACATGCTTGATTGCATAGATTAATGAGAGTTGGATATGGCATAAGAGGTTATGTCATGTGAATTGTGATTGCATTATGAAGATCAGTTCTACTAAAGCAGTTAGAGATATACCTAAGATTGTAAAGCCCTATAATCGGGTATGTAAGGAATGTCAAATGGGAAAGCAAATCAGAACTTCTTTTAAGAGTATACAAGACAAATCTAATGATGTTCTTGATCTTATTCATACTGATTTGTGTGGTCCTGCTAGAATCAAAACATTTCAAGGTGATAGATATTTCATGCTAATTATTGATGACTATTCAAGAATGATGTGGGTTACTTTTCTAAGGGAGAAGTCTGAAGCATTTGAAAAGTTTAAAATCTTTAAAGCTAAAGTTGAGGCAGAGACAAGATTGGAGATTAAATGCTTAAGGTTAGATCAAGGTGGAGAATTCACATCCGGTAAATTTAATAACTATTGTGAGGAGAATGGAATAAGGAGACACTTGTTTGCACCCTGAACACCTCAGCAAAATGGAGTTGCAGAAAGGAAGAACAAAACTATCTTGGATGTAGCTAGAACTATGATGATGAAAGCTAATCTGCCTCATGTCTACTAGCGAGAAACTATAAGCATGGCAGTATATACATTCAATAGAGTTCATATCAAAGGAGATACCGATAAGACACCTTATGAGTTATGGTTTGTTCATACACCAATAGTTAATTATTTTAGAATCGTTGGTAGTAAATGCTATATCAAAAGAGATGATTCCATTGGAAAGTTTGATCCTAGATGTGATGAAGGAATATTTCTTGGTTATTCTAATGAAAGTAAAGGATATAGATGTTACAACAAAAGATTGCAGAGAATTGTGGAGAGGAACAATGTCAAGGTGGATGAGAAGAACAAAAGTCAAATTAGAACTTATGAGAGAGAACCGACAATGGAAATGATCATAACTATACCAGTAGCACCTACACTGAAACGAAATGTTGAACTAGTTAATCTAACAGTATTAGAAAATTCAACAGTAACTGAAGAAAAGGACAGAGGAACAAAAAATCAGAAGACTCCTAGGTATGTAAGGTTGAATCATTAAGAAGATCAGATCATTGGAGACAAAAGAAAAGGAGTGATGACAATAAGAAGGTTGGAAGTTAATGAGGTATGTTTAATTTCTCAAGATGAACCAACATCAGTAATTGAAGCTTGTAAAGATGAATATTGGATGAAAGCTATGGAAGAAGAATTAGATTAGATAGAAAAGAATAACACATGGACTTTAGTTCCCCGGCCTAAAAATAAGAATGTTATTGGAACTAAATGGGTTTTTAAAAATAAATTGAATGAAGATGGACAAATTGTGAGGAATAAAGCTAGATTGGTTTGTAAAAGATATTCTCAAAAGGAAGGAATTAATTATGATGAAACCTTTGCATCGGTAGCTAGGATTGAAGTTGTGAGATTATTTCTTGCTTATGCTGCACATTAAAATGACAAGGTTTATCAGATGGATGTTAAGTGTGCATTTCTAAATAGACATCTTGAAGAGGAAGTTTATATTGAGCAACCTAATGGATTTTCACTTTCAGATGACAAAAATATGGTTTGTAGATTAAAGAAATCTTTATTTGGATTGAAACAAGCCCCTAGAGCTTGGTATGGAAGACTGGATAAATATCTTTTGAAGCTTGATTTCACTAAAGGTAATGCTTACAGGAATTTATATTATAAGATCAATGATAATGACATATTGATCATTGAAGTCTTTATTGATGCTATTATTTTTGGAGGTGAAGATAAGTTGTATATGGAATTCTCTAACAATATGAAGAATGAATTTGAGATGTCTATGATTGGGGAGATGATTTTTTTCTTAGATTTGCAAATTAATTAGACTGATAAAAGTATTTTCATCTGTCAAACTAAGTATGCTAGGGAGTTGTTGAAGAAATTTGTTATGGAAAATTCTAAACTGGTTGGTATTCCGATGGTTACAAGTGAGAAATTGTCAAAGAAAGGTGTATCTACACCAGTAAATCCTATAAGGTACAAGTCTACGATTGGAGGTTTTTTATATCTGACTTAGACTAGACTAGATATAATGAATATAGTTTGTATTATATCAAGATATCAGAGTGATCCTAGAGAAAATCATCAGAGTGCGGTTAAAATGATTTTTCAGGTATTTGAAGGGAACAAGTGAATATGGTTTGTGGTATCCTAAAAATGATGAATTTACATTATATGCATATACATATGCAGAATGGGCTAGAGATGTTGATGATCATAAGAGAATATTCAGTGGAGCTTTCTTTCTTGGAAAGAACTCATTTCATGGATCAACAAAAAGCAGTCATGTACCTCTTTATCTACTATTGAAGCTGAGTATGTTGTTGCTCCTACTAACTATACACAAGTTCTATGGATGAAGAAAATGTTGAAGGATATAAAGGTGGATTGTAATGAACTGGTAGTTAATGACTGCGATAACTTTGCTACTATTGATATATCAAAGAATCTGGTATTTCATTCTAAGATAAAGCACATATCTATCAAGTATAACTTTTTGAAGAAGAAGGTAGAAGAAAACGAAGTCAGACTAGTTTATGTGAACACTAAAGAGGAGATTGTAGACATATTCACTAAACCTTTGCCTAAAGAATCAATTGAGTACTTCAGAGATAGATTGGGGGTTTCTGCCCCTCTGGTAGAGACTTGAGTGATGTTGATTGGCATCAATCCGGTATGCATTATCAGAGCTATTACTCATTTCGGATTGATGTGGTGGTGCTACTACTCAAGGGGTGTAGTCAGCTGTACGAATCAGAGGATTTATGATTTTTCTTTGATATTTATGTTAGATCTTTGGCATTGATATCAAAGGGGGAGAGTTATTCTTATGAAAAACATAAGGGAGAGATATATTCATTAAGGGAGTTTGGTTCAGAGCTTCATTGCTATATCATTTTGTGGGAGATTATTGGTTGTCTTCTATAGGGGGAGACTTGTTTGGCATTTCTTGTCACTTGGGTATTTTTCACATCTACTATTACCATCAATGCCAAAGGGGGAGATTTTTGGTAATTTGGAGCAATTGATTATGTGTCACATTGATGTTTTGTCATTGATGGCAACACCGACTATTTTGGTTGTTTATCGATTTCTGGTTGGTTTTGGTAGAGTGGTTGGATTATGATATTGATCCCATAATGCTTTGGTATGCTTTGGTTTGTGGAATTGATTTGGATCTATCATTCATGCTATTCAGATGTGTATTACAATTAGTTGGTTCAAGATTTGATGACTCATATACTATCATTTGTTCTAGTAAGCCTTTTGGTCACCGATAAGGGTTATACTGGTAGAGCTTTGTTGAAGATATTTTGATGCACATGATAAGTGGTGTTGGTGTAGCTTCTAGATGGATTTTAGGATGTTGTTAGTTTTTTTATTCATGTTCTTGTTCATCGGTGGTGTTGCATTTGGTTTATTGCGACCTATTTTGGATCCGGTGCTATCTAGGTTATGGATTGGGTTATGTAACGTGTTGATGGGTGATCCCAATGTGTTACTAGATGGATTCATTGATTCGGTCTTAGGCCAACTTGGTTGATCATTAGATTGCGGGTTTATTTATTGTATTATATTTTAGTTGGTTGACCTAATTTTTTAGGTCTCGAGTTGGTATAAATATGATGTAAGATCTCTTTGTAGATCATGGTAATGATATTATGGTTATGGGATGGTTATGCGATTACCTGTGTGAATAATGTTGTATTCATATGCAGGATTTTTGGTCGATCATAGCTGATCAAATTTGGTTGGTAAGAGAGGTATAAGACCTATGGTACTGAGCTTAACTAGAACTGTACTTAGGCATAGGAGATGCTATCTTTTTAGTTCACTCTTCTTTCGAGATTGTAGTATGGATTTATTTTGTAGTCAGTGAGGCTCCTTTTGTAATGAGAAGTGTGATTTGGGCTATTGGCCTTCCTGCATGTGCAATCCCCTCATTTTGTAATCACATACTTACTGTAGAAGTATTATCTAATTGTGGGTAGGCTTCCCACCATGGTTTTTCCCTTTACTGGGTTTTCCATGTACAAATCTTGGTGTCATGTGTTCTGGATGGATGGTAACCATTCTTTGATTTATGTTTATGGTTAATTCCTATGTCAGTTATTCTGGTATTTAGTTTATGCATTCCGGTATTGAGTTTATCTGTTCTAGTAATAAGGATTTGAATGCTTAAAGTTCTATAATCTGTTGACAACTAATTTACCCCCCCCTCTCAATTGTCCTCTGGTTATCTGAGTTGTCTAACACAAAGATTCAGTTTTGGAGAAAAGGTAAGATTGCTGAACCACCTACTATATCGGTTAAGACTGGTAAAAGGAAAAAATAACAAGCACAAAAACCGATAGATGTTGATGAAGAAGAGAGTGAGTCCGAAGGAGAAAAGAAATCCCTAAGGGCCAATGAAAAAAGGTCAAAGGGTGTTGGTACTTCAACTATGAAATCTTCAAAGGAACAGGTAATCAATCTCACACCTCTTGAAAATTTAATAATAAACATTAAAGAGTTTGGTGTATTGACTGGTATGAAGAAACTCTATGATAAGTTTAGTGAGGATGAACAAAGGCAGATAGAAGATGCAATTGTTTACATGATGAATAAACACAACAAGGCCCTTATTTAATTGCAAGGGAATATTCCAAATTTATTATACAATATAATTGATGCTAGATGATAGTTAGCCATGAGACAAGATAGAGAATTTATTGAATATTTTATGAAAAATCTGCAACCTAAAGATACAAGGGAAGAGATAGATGAAATTTTTGCTAAGGCAAAGTCATCTTTTAAGTCAAAGAAAAGGTTGACAAGAATGTTAATTGGTGAGACCCAATCAATCCATGAGGAGACTAAAGGTACTAGGTTTAATTCCATATAAAGAGGAAGAAGTTAAGGAAGATGAGCTAGAAAGGTTTGAAGTTGAATATCTTCAGAAAGGTGTTAAAATAACTGATTTTTGAGCCTAATGAAATTGTGTTGGATGATCAACTGGTGAACACACAAAATAAACCTATGAATATCCTTGATGATGATGATATCGGTAATAATGATGATGTTGATGCTACTAATAATGTAAATGTACATGATGTTGAAATGTCTGAGAAACATGAACAAGAACAAGGACATGAAGAAAAGAAAGATGAGGAGCCACCGGTGTTGACTCAAATTGTTGATAAAATCCCCCACTGGTACAGAAAATTGAAAAGGATAAGGAAAGTGAAAAGAAAGAGGAAGTGACAGAAGATAAGCCTGAAGATGCAAAGAAGAAGACAAAGGAAAAGAAGATTGAAGAAAAGAAAATAGAGGATGCTAAACCTAAAGTGACACCTTTGTCACTTAATTCTAAAAAGAAAATTGTTGATGAAGATGATGATGATGCTATAAGCATCAAAGGACTACTAGACATGGACAATTTGAGCTCAAATGAGTTGATGGAGATTCCAACTACCATGCAATCCTAGGCCAAGAAGAAGAGGATGAAAGAACAGCAGAAGGAGGCATAAATAATAAATATTGATGTTGAGATTTTATCTAGTCTCCTACAGGAAACTGATATTGATAATTTTGTTACTCCTATTGACAAGCTTGGTCAAATTGTTAATGATGCCAGAGAACAGATGAAATCATTTGAGGATGCATCTTATATTAGTGTTGAGAAATATTACAAGGAGAAAAGAACTGAGCAATTAATGACTGAAATTGATAAAAGGAAAGTTGCTCTTACTATAAATAAGGACTATTTGATAGAAGGACTTGAGACCGAAGGTAAAATACTCTCAACTATTTCTAAATTTTCACTGTTTTGTGCTGATTTGAAAAAAACGAGGAAGTAGAGAAAGAACTTGAAGTTCTTAGTGAGTCATTCAATCCCCTTAATGAATCTGCTATCAATTTTGGAAAAATGGTTGTTGAACTTCAGCACAAGCTGAAAGCTTATGAAAATGAACAGATTAAGAGGATCATATCACTGTAGGAATTACAAACACAACTGATACCGAAGTTGGAAATCTTGCAGAGAGCTTATAAAGATCTGAAGCTATCCTTGAAACACCAAAGATGAGTACCATAGATGCCATGGAGGAGTTTGCTAGATAGATAAAGACACATGTGGAGATAACTGGCACTATTTTGGAGACCTAGCATTATGATTTGACACAATTGAAATGACATTTTAGTGATGATTTTTCTAAGATTGCATTGTAAAAAAATTTTGAACTCCTATATTTATATATGTTATGCAATTTTGATGAAATTTTTATATAAATGTATTTATCTTTCATGTATTTACTTCTTTGTTTGGCTCAAAGGGGGAGTAATAGTTGAAGAGTCAGTCAAAATTTTGTATGTAAAAGTAAAGGGAGAATTTGTAGAGAGTCAAAATTTTGTAGTAGCATGAAAGTGCGAAGGGGGAGTATGTCATAAAGTTAATTTTTTTTTGCACACTTAGTTGATAAAATTTTTCCTAAGGGTGTTGGCATTGAGTTGTCATTGATATCAACCGGTATTGTAGGCTATCGGTAGAAGTATGTCACTCGGTATGAAGAAGATTGAATCAACATAAGGAAAATTAACATATAGGTATATCAACAAGTATGGTGGAAGACAAGCAGGTATTGCGACTGTCAGTAGCATCACTAGTAAGAGGTGATATGAAGTTGAGTGTTGGCATGTCAAGTTGTAACCAATATAAAGGTAGGTTGTTTGCTTGTGATAATGTTTGTGTTAAAGAAGTAGAGGGACGAAGAGATCACAAACCACTGGAGGTCTGTGTTACCGGTGTAGTGTGCACTATTGGTTAGCAGTAGGAGAAGGTCTCACTAGTGAGGGCTTGTGCTAGTATGAGTTTTGTTGAATGTTTAAGTGTAAACTAACCTTGTGGGTGAGCTGAGTGTATGCTAATGTGATGCCATGTGGAACTGAGGTGGCAAGCATGCAGAGGTCGGTAAAGTTTCCATTGACATGGTTGTTGGAATAGTTAGTCGACATTAATGAAACAACCACAAATCATGGGTCAGTAACAGATTGATGCAGCTCGAGAAAGCATGAATGATAGAGAAAGATCAAGGAGTTGTTGGCACCTAGATCAAAGCAAAGAAATCAGATTGTAGGAGGACCTTGAGAAGGAAACAACTGGGTCATAAATGAGTCGACAAATTTCAAGGCCGAAAATCATGGTCGGGATTGCTATCTTTAGCAAATATGCATTGGATGATGGAAAACACGTACAGATGCATTCCTCCAATATAGGTGATTGATCCAAGGTAGATTGGATCGAATATGATGAAGGTTTGGTTGGGAGAAGGAAAATCTAACCGCCCTTAGTTTGAATTGATTCTTGGCGGGAAAACTCAAGATTAAATATGATGACTTGAGACTATGACTGGTGCTGCTAAAGAGTGAAGGTAAGTGTGAAATTGTTGTTTGAGAGTTGAAGAGAAAAAAAATTGAAGTGTTTATGAGTAAAGACGTTACTTGTAAGGAAAAGAAGGGTAAACAGGTGTAAGGAACAAATCGACAGAGTTAGCATAGGATGTAGAGGTGAAAATCTGAAGGAAGCAACATCTGATAAAGAGTGATCAGTGTGAGTTTAATTGAAAAGATATTGTGAGAGGGGACTTAGAAAAGTTAGAATTAGTAGCAAAGAAAAGTTGCAGAGTGTGTGGAGGAAACACAGACTGGTAAGGTTGAAACCGACAGAGAAGAATATTGTAAGGTTGTAAAACTTCTTTTGCAACAGGGATCTCATTTATATAACTGAGTTTTATATTGTTTTTACTGAGTTGGTGCTTAGTGCAGGGGTTGTAGCTCCTTTAGGTTGTAGCCTAAAAATTATGCAGGGGCTAGTGCTCATAAATCAGGGGTTGATGCTCCTTGGGTTGGTGCCCTAAAATTGTAATTAGATCTTTTACATCGTGAGGCTGGATTGGAGCGGAAGATATCCAACAGCTATTCTCACCGAGTTTTTTCCCACATTGGGTTTTCCTCGTATATCTGGTGTTGTGTGATGCATCCTTGTGTATGATCTATGTTGATCTTATAGGAAATCCTTTCACACACTTAGTTTTCACTATTTGATCTACCGGTTAGCACTCAGTTTGTTTTATATATTATTGGTATATCCCTATTGAAGAAAAGTGGTAAATTCATTGATTCACCCCCCTCTTAGTGATCCATTGTGTCCAACAATTGATATCAGAGCCTAGGTATACTATTTTGTCAAAGCATTCTCTAGCTTGGGTAGATCCTGTCAAGTGTTCACAATGGCAAGAAATGAATTCACCTCTTCAAAAGCCCCTATGTTTGATGGTGTGAACTATACATTTTTTAGTAGAAGAATGGAAACCTATTTGTCCTCTCTAGGCTGTGATGTATGGATGTTAGTTGTGAATGGGTATACAGTCCCTAATAATCCCCCTACTGATCCAGATTATAAGAAAGAATATGAGAACAATGCTAAAGCTAAAAATGTCATTCTTAATGGGTTATCTAATAATGAGTTTGTTAAAGTCATGTATTGCTCTTCTGCTAAAGAAACTTGGGATACGTTGCAGAAGATATTTGAAGGTGATGCTAAAGTCAAGGAAGCCAAGTTACAGACATTGAGAGAATAGTTTGAGGGTTTGAAGATGAGAGTTGAAGAGAAGATTGCTTACTATCTACAAAGGAATGATGAAACAACAAACAACATTAGAGGGCTTGGAGAAGAAATAAAAGATGAGGTGGTAGTGAAGAAAGTACTTAGATCTCTTACGTCTAAGTATGATACAAAGGTATCAACAATAGAAGAAGCATAAGATCTTAAAGTCTTTATAATGGATGAGTTGTATGGCTCCCTAACTGCTTATGAGATGAGGATTGTTGGTACTGAGGCTGTGAAGAAAGAAGATGCATTCAAAGTATCAAGAAAAGGAAAAGAAGAGTCTTCACATGATGGAACCAATGAAGACTCTGATGACATCATGGAAAAATTTGTCAGAAGACTCAAGATGGGTTCAGGAGAATACAAAGGCAAGCTGCCTTTGAAATGTTTCAACTATGGAAAGATTGGACATTTTTTGCTAAATGTCCCTATGGTGATAAGAATAAATATGATCAATCAAGTGGTAGTAGATCATATGGTAAGGATAGGAAGAAGAATGTCCACTGGTATGGTAGAAGAGGCTACCAAAATCAGAGCAGTCTTTGCACACATGAAAATGATACCACAGATGAGGAAAGTGCCTCAGATGACTGTTGCAGTGAAGATAAATTCAAAGAAAACCTTTTTATGGCTCAAGAGGTTTCGGTACCTGAAGAAGGAGAAGTAGATCTTGAAGTAGATCTCATCAGCACCTTGGAAGAGCTGAAGAAAACAATAAGATATCTGAAGTAGGTGAAAAAGGATACAACGGAAGAATAAGAAATGTTGGAAGAATCTCTTGAAGAATCCAAGAAAACAATTGTAGATCTAAAACTTCAATTGGAAGAGGCCAAGAGGATCTGTGAAGTTACTAGTACTGGTCTGATTGAAAAGGAAAAGGAGCATCAAAATATGGAAGCAAAAATAGTGAAACTCTGGAAGGAATTAGAGAAAAGTCAGGAAGAAATAAAAGTGAGAAGTAAATATGAAGGCAACACTGAAGCCCTGGACAAGATGTTGAGAAAACAGAAGAAATCTAAAGATACTAGTGGCTTAGGTTTTCAAGAAGGTCAAATTTCAAACAACAAAGACACATCCGATAAGGAGATACAATTCACTTCTTCAAATGAAGGTGAAGAGAAGAAGACATTCACGGTAAGCAAGGATACCAACAAGGACACATATATAGATGTTGCTAGAAACTGCCACACAAACTGGTATATTCAATCAATGAACCAAAGACCATATTCAATGTACCGACATGCAGATCCAAGGAGAAATGCAAGTGTTGATCACAAAGGATTCACCAGAGTTAGCAGCATGAAAGGAAGACCCCCAGTGAGGTAGTTGTTTGTAGGTTCAAGACAACCTAACTAGTATGTTCCAAATTTCTATGGTTATTGTCACCGGTGTAATAAATTTGGTTATAAAATGGCAGATTGTAGGAAGATGAATCAAAACCCTAGTTTTGAAAGTAGAAACTCATTTGCTGCATTACAAAGTACAAATGTCACATGTTATAATTGCAATGATTTTTTTCACAAGAGTTATGAATGTAGGAGTAATATGTAAATGTGCTACAAGAATGCCTTGAGTACATATTACACTTCTAATGTAAATGTTATGTGTCAAAAATTTGGTCACATAGCAAGGTATTGTAAGCTGAGAACTGGCAAGCAAAAGAAAATAGTACTAGATGAGAAGTTAGAAATAAAACCGGAACATAAAGTGACTAGAGAGGAAAAGAAAGAAGAGAAACAATTTTGGGTAGAGAAGGAGAAAAAAAAGACAGAGTCTAGCATGATTGTGCAGACTGCTCTACATGTTGAAAGGAGGAATCTATGGTAGTTGATAGTGGTTTCTCAAATCACATGACTGGAGATAAGAAAAAGTTCATCAAGCTTGATGATTGGAATGGTGGTTCATTTTGGTTTGGTGACAATTCCTCCATCAAGATCAAAGGTCGGGGTACATTGAGTATTGATGGAAAGCTCAAGGCTCATGATGTGTACTATGTGGAAGGACTGAAGCATAACATGCCAAGTGTAAGTCAAATGTGTGAGAAAGGGTACAAGTTTACATTTGACTCTACTGGTTGGTAGATAAGAAAACAGAGTACTGGTCAGGTTGTGGCAAAAGGAAAGACAACATGGTAATGTCTATAGTCTGAAGGAATGTTATGAGTTCCAATGCATGATGGGATAGGTTGATGAAAGTTGGTTGTGGCACCAAAGATTAGGCCATGTGAACTTTGATAATTTGGTTAAGATAAGCAAGAACTAGTGTGTGACAAACATACCTCGGATCATAAAACCCGCAAGCACATACTGTTATGAATGTGTCAGAGGTAAGAAAGCAAAGGTTAGCTTTAAGACAAAGGAATATAACACCTCAAGACCTTTGGAATTGATACATACAGACTTATGTGGGCCAACAAGGACAAGAGAATTGGTCGGTGAAAGGTATTTGATGTTGCTTATAGATGATTACTCAAGAATGACTTGGGTAACCTTCCTGCATGATAAGTCACAAGTATTTGAGAGATTCAATATTTTCAAGAAAATGGTAGAAAATGAAAGTGGGTACCCGATAAAATGCTTAAGATTAGACTCGGGTGGAGAATTTTCTTCCAATGAGTTTGTTGACAGCTATGAGAGACATGGAATTTGAAGATAGTAGTCAGCTGCAAGGACACCTCAGCAAAATGGGGTGCTAGAAAGGAAAAATAGGATAGTGAAGGAGATGGCTAAGACAATGTTGAATGAGGCCAACATATCAGATATATATTGGAAGGAAGAAGTTCATATTGCAGTCTACACATTAAACCAAGTACAGTTAAGAGTGAACAGTAGAATGACTCCTTATGAGTTATGGTATGAAAAAAACCATCACTCAAGCACTTCAGAGTGTTTTGAAGTAAGTGTTTCATCAAGAGAGATGCTGATGGATTGGGAAGTTTTGATTCCCGGAGTGATGAAGGAATCTTCTTGGGATACTCAACCAATAGTAAATCCTACAAATGATAAAACAAGATATTGAGAAAGGTGGTTGAGAGTATAAATGTGAGAATAGATGAAGACTCACATAGAGGAAAATCTACACCGACACCTTACATTGATGATTCAGATGTTGAATATGAAGAACAATCTGTAAATGGACTGGTAAAAGATGCACTAAACAAGATCCCCAACCGGTATGTGCAAAAGAATCATCCAAAAGAACATATCATAAGAGATAGGAATGAAGGTGTGCAGACCAGAAGGAGATTATCTTGAGAAAGTGAGTAGGTAAATTTATCCCTCATGACTGAAGTAGAGCCCAAAATTTTTGATGATGCTAGCAAAAATGAGAAGTGGGTAGATGCCATGGATGAAGAGTTGGCACAAATTGAGAAAAATCAGACTTGGGAACTTGTTCCTAGACCAGCAGACAAGAATGTCATAGGTACCAAATGGGTCTACCAGAATAATATGAATGAAGAAGGCAAGATAATCCAACATAAAGAAAGGTTAGTTTGCAAAGGGTATGTTCAAGTTGAAGGTATTGACTTCGAAGAAACCTTTGCACTGGTTGCTAGGTTAGAGGCAATACAAATGTTTTTAGCCTTCTTAGCCTAAAAGGGATATAAAGTGTATCAGATGGATGTAAAATTTGTCTTTCTCAATGATAATGTTGAATAAGAGGTGTATATGGAACAACTAGAAGGGTACTTGTTGCATGAATATGAGAGTTTTGTATGCTAGTTAAAGAAAGCTTTGTATGGTTTTAAGCAGGTTCCTAGAGCATGGTTCCTGGTTAGACAAACACCTAAAGGAGCAAGGATTCTAGAAAGGGACTACAGAGAGCAACCTATACATCAAGGTTAATTGAGACCATGTGATCATAGTTGTTGTGTATGTGGATGATATCATATTTGGTGGAGAAAGGGATATCATGTGCCAAGAATTTGTAGATCAAATGAAGACAGAGTTTGAAATATCCATGCTGGGTGAGTTGTCCTATTTTATTGGTTTGTAGATATCACAGTAGGAGAAAGGAATTGCTATCTCCCAAACCAAGTATGGGAAAGACATGCTAAAGAAATTTCAATTGGAGGACATCAAACCAGTCAGTACTCCCATGGTTACCGGTTGTAAGTTTAGAAAACTAGATGAGTCACCTAAAGTTGAGCAAACACTGTATAGGTCTATGATTGGTAGTCTATTATATCTAATAGAATCTAGATCAGATATTGTACAAGTAGTTTGCATGGTTGCAAGCTTCCAAGTTGCTCCTAAATAGACTCACTTAAATGCAATCACAAGAATCTTTAGGTATCTGCAAGAAATTATTAGCTATGTCCTATGGAATCCAAAGAAAGGAGACTTTTCTTTGCAGGCTTATACTGATGCAAATTGGGCAGGAATTATTGATGATTTGAAGAGTACAAGTGGAGGTTCTTTCTACTTAGGAGACCGATTAGTATCATGGCACAATAAGAATCAAGATTCAGTGTCAATATCTACCGATGAGGCAGAGTATATAGCAGCTGCTACATGTTGTTCATAAGTTTTATGGATGAAGTCGACACTGAAAGACATACAGGTGGAGATACTGAAACCTATTCCAATCCGGTGTGATAACTCAAGTGCAATGAACATCTCCAAGAATCCAGTAATGCACTCAGGCAAAAAACACATTGCAATCAAGTATCACTTCTTGAGGGAGAAGATAGCAAACAAGGAGGTCATAGAAGAATATGTTCCAACTGGTGAGCAGATTGCTCACATATTTACCAAACCACTTCCTTTGGGCTCATTTGAGTAGTTGAGACAAAATATGCGAGTTGTCCCACCATCTGGCAACACTTAAATGCATAGGAGGATGTATGATTCAGGGGGAGTCAACCATTGTTACTACCTTATGACTCATGAATCATGAAGCATGGACATAGGGGGAGATTGTGTCCTAACCGGCTGTAGTCAAGAAAGAGATTATTGGTGTTAGACTAAAGTTCCCTTTGCCATTGTTGTCAAAGGGGGAGAGAAACCATAATAGACAATGTTGACATCAATGCCAAAGGGGGAGATTGTTGGCATTGAGTTATCATTTATGTCAACCGGTATTGCAGGCTACCGATAGAAGTGTGTCACCCAGTATGAAGAAGATTGAACTAACATAAGGAAGATTAACATAGAGGTATGTTGATCGGTATGGTAGAAGACAAGTAGGTATTGCGACTGTCAGTAGCATCACTGGTAAGAGGTGATATGAAGTTGAGTGTTGGCATGACAAGTTGTTACCGATATAAAGGTAGGATGTTTTCTTGTGATAATGTTTGTGTTAAAGAAGAAGAGGGACAAAGAGATCACAAACCACTAGAGGTGAAGATGTGTTACCAGTGTAGTGTGCACTATTGGTTAGCAGTAGGAGAAGGTCTCACCAGTAAGGGATTGTGTCGGTATGATTTTGTTGAATGTTCAAATGTAAACCGACTTTGTGTGGGTGAGTTGAGTGTATGCCGATGTGATGCCAAGTGGGGCTAAGGTGGAAAGCATGCAAAGATCAGTGAAGTTTCCATCGACATGGTTGTTGGAACAGTTAGTCGACATTAATGAAACAACCACAAATCACGGGTCAATAACAGATTGATGCAACTCGAGGAAGAATGAATGATAGAGAAAGATCAAGGAATTTTTGGCACCTGGATCGAAGCAAATAAATCAGATCGCAGGAGGACCTCGATAAGGAAATGGCTGGGTCATAAATGAGTCAAAAGATTTCAAGGCCAAAAAATCATGGTAGGGATTGCTATCTTTAGCAAATATGCATTGGATGATAGAAAACGTGTACAGATACATTTATCCAATGCAGGCGATCGATCCAAGGAAGATTGGATCGGATCTAAGGAATATTTGGTCAGGAGAATGAAACCCTAACCACCCTTAGTTTAAATTTATTCTTGGCAGGAAAGCTCAAGATCAAATATGATGACCTGAGACTGTGATCAGTGCTACTGAAGAGTGAAGGTAAGTGTGAAATTGTTGTCTAAGAGCCGAAGAGAAAAACAATTGATGTGTTTATGAGTGAAGACTGTATCAGTAATTAAAAGCATGGTAAACTGATGTAAGGAACAAACCGACAGAGTTACCATAGGATGCAGAGGTGAAAATCTGAAGGAAGCAACATCTAATAAAGAGTGATCAGTGTGAGTTGAATTGAAAAGACATTGTGAGAGGGGACTTAGAAAAGTTAGAATCAACAGCAAAGTAAAGTTGTAGAGTGTGTGAAGGAAACACAGATAGATAAGGTTGAAACCAGTAGAGCAGAATATTGTAAGGTTTTAAAAATTCTTTTGCAACAGGGATCTCATTTGTATAACTGAGTTGGTCCTTAGTGTAGGGGTTGTATCTCCTTTAGGTTGTAGCCTATAAATTGTGTAGGGGTTGGTGCTCATAAATCAGGGGTTGATGCTCCTTTGGTTGGTGCCCTAAACTTGTAATCAGATCTTTTACATTGTGAGGTTGGATTGGAGCAAAATATCTCCAACAACTATTCTCACTGAGGTTTTTCCCACATTGGGGTTTCCTCATATATCTGGTGTTGTGTGATGCATCCTTGTGAATGAGTTATGTTGATGTTATAGAAAATCCTTTCACACACTTAGTTTGTACAGTTTGAGCTACTGTTTAGCACTCAACTTGTTTTATTTATTACCGATATATCCCTATTGAAGAAAAAATATTTAAATCACTGATTCACCCCCCTCTAAGTGATCCATTGTTTGAAACAAAGGGTTGCCATGAATACCAAAGGGGGAGAATGTTGGCATTTGACTGAACTAGTAAATGATTGATTGGTGAATGTGATGAAGAGATTGAGATTCATGTTTGATGACTAATTCTTGTGTTGTCATTGATGGAAATAATGTTTTGTAGTCATCTAAGTCTTGGAAGACAACCAGTAAGGTTTAATCGGTACAGAAGACAGTTTAATAGAGAACCGGTAATTAGGACTCCAATTGGTAAAAAAAGAATAGAGTTGCATTGATGCAACCAGTACAGGTGATTGATAAAGAGTTGGATGATGTGGTTTTAAAGAAATGATGGAGATAGATATTTGGAGCTATGTTCTTGACCGCAGTGGCAGATTGAACTGGACAAGTGAGATTTGATGTATAGAGTAGGCATTCTGATGAACACTTAACTGGTAGTGATAAAGTCACTTAAATCGACAAAACGAAAGAAGTTTTGTTTTATTTTTGGCTTGTTATGTCGGTCGCTGACACAAGTTCGGCGTGCAATATTATTTTGTCTAGATTCATTGAACCTAGGAAATTGTTCCAAGGTTGTAGCCGACTAAGTTGATGTCTATAAAAAATTTAAAGAGTTATGAGATAGATATGCGTATGTTGATGAGATCGAAGGCGAATATTGAGATTTTGATTGTGAGGATATTAGTGAAGCTCTGTATTGATGTGTTGTTGAAGTTTTGAGGATCTGAAGCAGGTCTTATTAGATACAAAGGTATTATATGAACATCATTTGAACTGTTGTTATCCTGACAGTTACAATAGGAAAATACCTTAATTGGGTAGGTCCTAACAGGCCTTAAGACTCTGATATAGAAGTACCTGGTTAAGGGATTTACAATGTGACTCATAACCGAGTCTGCTCCTAACAGGGCATATTTGTAAGACCTTAACCGATCAAGATTTCTATTCTGCAGAAAGTGAATCTTGTGGGTATTAACTCCCATCATGGTTTTTCCCTTTTGGGTTTCCACGTATAAACCTTTTGTGCTATGTGGAAATTATTTTATTGGGCATTAGCTTATGTGGTGATATTCCTCTTATGTTTGTTAACTTTTAAGTTGTTTAAGTTGGTGATCGAATTCATATTGTTTTTGTTTTCACTGATTCACCCCCCCTCGTAGTGCCTTATAAATTTATCAACAACATCTGCATCAACATGAATTACTAGAATCACATTATCATTATATTGAACTTCAAGAACACTAACTACAATGACTATCAACCTTGAAAAATAAACTGTGGAGCTCCAAATCATGAACCACTTAAAACAAAGATACACATCAATGTCCCAAACATTCCTCCAAATCCGCATAACAAGATATTACAATGCAGAGCAATACAGATCAAAATAATGAAAACTTCCATCACTGAATAATAGAAGAACTAGACACAACATAGACACCCATAACTCACTCAAATATTCATGCGGACCTCTTAAAATTACATTGAAACATCTATGCACAATCCTATACAAACCCTTTAATCCACAAACTCTGATCATCACAATATAGAACAAACAAACACACTGAACTTCACTACATCACTATCACAAACAAAGAAGTATGTTGACATCAATGACAACACATCTCACAAATATCTCCAAGCACATATTTTCAACATACTATGAATAATCTCTCCAAACATCCAACATAAACTACATGTATAAAGGAGCAATAATCATCACTTGCGAGTGGCTATAACACCCACCATGATGGCAACAAACATGCAATAGATATGCAGAAGCTTATGCAGTTGCAACACCTGCATTCTGTTAAAATAGATTCTTCTATATAAGCTCACATGTGTTGTCTATTAAGGGTTCATAATAGTAATGAAATACAACACATTGTGCCTAGTTCATATTTTGTGAGTTTGGTTTATGTGTTACATTTCATTTAAATGCTTCCTGTTTTAATAATATGGATGTAATTAGTGTATGTTGCATTGAAATTTTATGGTTACTAGCATAGTGTTATAGATTTTGTACCATATCTTGCACTCTTTCAATTTCTGCAATTGTTTATGTTTGGTTATCATACTATGCTTACCAGTGAACAATATTTAGAAGAATTAAAGGTTTTAATAAGATAATCAAAGCATGTTCTAGCGAGCCTTAGTGGGTGCTTCTCACAAAGATATTTGAAATCTATGCTTTGTGTTCTGTAACCTTAAACAATTTGTTCTCTTTCCAACAATAAAAGGTTTTGTAGTACTTTGTGTTATTTTGAGATGTTTTGATTATTCTTGAGAGAGAATTTAAAGTGTTGTAAAATATTTGGTGTATCACTTTAAATTTAAGTTTGTTTATGCGATCATCCTCTCCCTTTTCATCCCTCATAAATAAATGAAGAGCCAACTTCTAAAATCTCATAGGTTTTTCAATGAGGTGCATTTAGTCCCCAATTCATTGAACTTCACATAGGGTTATTTACTTAAGTTGTGAAATTTAAGGATCAACAATAAATATCAATAAATATATGGTTTTTCAAACTAGTAACATGACATGAAAATGGGAGTAATTGGTTATTAAAAATACAACATATCGATATGTGAAAATTAAGATCCTTGGAAATGGCTATGGATGGTGAATTTGTAAGTTTTCAAGTAAGGTCATAAAAAATAGATATTTGATGAGACAAGGATGTTCTAGATTGAATTGATTGAGTGATTAAGAGATGGAGGGTGGAGAAAGAGTTCTACTTAATTTTAAAATATATTTGGGAGATAGTTGTGAGATGAATGGTGAGGAATAAGAGAAACATTCCAATTATTTTATTCATTTTTGGATTCTTATAGGAGAGATTTAATTAATTAAATGATGAGGAAATATGATTGGGAATAGGGTAATGGATTAGGACTTAGTGAATATTATGAATAATTAGGATATGTAATAGGATTAGGACATGGACATTTTTAGATGCCCATGACATTATTGATAAAATTTGATTTAGTTTTGTGCCTAGTTTAGGGAAATACCTTAACATTTTTATATGGATATTAAAGATGCATTTTGTTCATATTTGAGCTCATGTACCTATAATTGTATGCACTTAACCCTATTATTTTTCCTTATCCCAATAATTGTGTTCATGCAATTCTAGTCTAATTGGTTTAATTGTTTGGTTTTGATCATTATCCAACTCTTATCCATAATATAATCTTATCATACACAAATGCAACCAAGTTATCTAATATAGGTCATGCCCATGGGCATGAGGTGACCCTCAGAGTCACAACCATGATCTAAATAGTTATGAAATAAAAATCAAGCATTTAGATAATTGACCACATCTTATAATTTAGTGCTAGACTTACTTTGCGCAAACATCCCTGATTTGGTGTTGACTTATATATATAAAAGGGAATTCACTACATTCATTTTTTAAAAATATATTAAAATAAAAAATCATCATCTTATATTAACAAAGAATCATTGGTTGGCACTCCCTCAGGGGTGGGCGATATGAGGTTAGATATAAATTCTTTTTGACAACTATTAGCCACACTCGGTCACATAAACTAGAAACTAGGGGTGGGAAAGAAAATTTTCAAGTTGTGCCCCTTACATTGGATTACTAAGAGCCCCTACAAGATCCGTGCATTATAGAGTCAATAGTTGTAGGGAATCGTTCGGTTCTACCCATCCCCAATTGGTCCAAAGAGTATATTTATCTATTTTGTTGACACGAGAAAGTGTTTGTTGACCACTATTCATTGGTTGGGGGTAGGCATGTTACGTATATAATCTAGCATACTAGTTTGGGCCCTTACCTTGTTCTAATGTAGGGTGACAGAGCTATCTTGTCAAGTCAAAGAACTAAGGGTGGCCTTGTGTCTCCTTCTCTATTCAATTTGTTTCCAAGTTGTAGGCCCATAATATAGACAAGCAGTGGTTCCACCAAGTGATAAGTATGGCCCCCCCATCCATATAGTTATGAAAGAAAGGCCCAAGTTCAAAACCTATAAAGGGGACAACTAGAATTGGAGGGCTCTCAAATTCGTATTACATAACTAAAAGAAAATAATAGTGGAAGAGTGCCAATCAATGATAAGTGTGGAAAGTTGTTTGTGGGGAAACTTGCAAGTAGAGTTTGTGGGGAGGAGTATTCGACTTTCTATTCTACATTTACATATACATAAAAATTTAGGGATCTAGCAATTAATATGACATATTTGATCATATTGAACATAACATACATGAATCACCTAGCAAGTATTCTAGAATCCACATACATGTTTAGGCTTGTTCACTATCAAGGTATTTTTAACTAATTATAACTTGCTGAAAAAACATCGAGACTAGAATAAATACTATAATCATTTATTAGTTTTGTTTTTAGAGAAATCATGGGGTAGAATTTAGATTGTTTCATGGGTTGAGTTCACATGCATAGATTACATAAAATAGGGTATCTAGTTAGATATAAAATTGTACAAGCATCCAAAGATAAAACTTTGAAGATTATTCTCATTCTCATTCATACATAGAACTATCAAACATATCTCGATACTCTATGACATTAGCGTCACTATCTTTATTAATTGACCCTAAATTTCTAATTGTAGAGATAAGTATTCTCTCTTTTATGTTATTAATATCGATAGACATTCTACAATGACAACATGAGTTGTGCAATAGCATGAGTGTGTTAAACAAAAATTCTTACCATTTGCCTTAAATTTGATAATCATTTACATATCAATTTATTTTTCAAAGACAAAAGACCTAAAGCCCAAACTTAATATTAATATAATTTAAAAGTATAAATATAAAGAACCTCTAGTTTTAAGAACACTAGAAATACAAAACCTTCTAAGCTCCCAGATACAACACCTAACATGAAGCGAAGGAGCACACTAGAAAATTGGATTCCCTAAAGCATATTTGCAAAATTATTGCACAATTACAAAGAGACCCACAAAATCACCCTCATTTACATTTCGTCGGATATGTAGGTTAGAGATTTGAGACAAAGTTGAGGATCCAATACTGGTCATGGTGACCCAATAAATTAGAGCATGAGAAAAATGTGCATTGAAGTAGAGCTAAGGGATCAAAAGGAATCATGGGGGCCTAGTTAACAAAATAGAAACCTGATGGTTTATGAGTTATTTTCCCCACAACCTCATTTTTTGAGTCAGTAGCCTCCTTCAGATGGTCATAATGACCACCTTTTGTAACCAAAGCTTGGTTTTGAAATATGTTAGTAACCCTTCTCTTGGCATGAGGCTCAATGGGAGACTCAAGTGGGCACTTCTAGAGACAGATATCTTTAGGCTCATGAGACTAGTGATTCAGAAGACAATGAAGAGCATTGAACATTGAGGAGAACTTGTAGACCATCGACAACTCCAAAATCTTTGAGTAAAGAGACATTTTATTTTCAAATAACTTGAAATTGTTAGCGTCCAAACTTATTTTGAAAGAATCATAAATCTTAACATAAATTGGGTTCTTTTTGAGAAATTTTATGGGGAAAATCCCCTAATCCAAGCCTTTCCTTCAAAGAGGTCATAATTTTTGATAATTTTTTCTAAAAATTCACCACATACAAAACCCTCATTAATGTATTGAAGAGATAATTGAACCATCATACTATAGTTTTGCATCAGGTCAAAATAGTTGGAGAGAAAAATAAACACCACTTGAGAAGGGTGAAAGTAGTGCGGGGCTTTAGGGTTTAGGAATTCGTCACCAATTAGGTTCTAAATTGTACTTTTTGTCTTAATTATTTATCTAAAATAGAAAAGAGTTATTTCATAATGACATAGATTCTTTTCTCTACTGCATCATCTTTTTTTAAATTTTTTTAATAAATTTAAGTATTTTTCCTTGATAAGATAATCAAATTTATATTTTAGTGTTGATGACTTACTTTCAATAAAAATAAAATAGAAAAAATAAAAAATAAAAAAACTATTTAAATGATACATATCTTTCAAAATTCACTTATAGATCTACAAAAGGGTATATATATATATATTATAAGAGTAGGAGTTGTTGAAAAATTCGATATATATATATATATATATATATATATATATATATATATATATATATATTATAAGAGTAGGAGTTGTTGAAACATCTCGAATTTTTTAGAATTTTTTTTTTTTGGTGATTGGACCCTAAGTTGTATAAAATATCCATTTAGTAGACACTTCCACTTGGAAAAGTTCTGGCCCACATATAAGTTAGCTATAATGAATCTATATAGACCATATGTTTGCCTAATATTACTTTTTAGTTAAAAATACTTAAATTCATTTGTGCTGATAAGTTGGCCTGAAACGTGACATAGTTTTGTACTTTTACTAGATTCACACATGTCCAATAGCTAAAATTTCTAGATTTCCTTTCGATGCTCCATAAAAATATAGTTCAATAAAACTTGAAGGTGGCTGTTTCCAACGAGTTGATTTTTTGTCAACTATGTTAACCTTTTTCTTAAGGAGACTTCCCATGAATGGGAGGGAGATAAGGTTCCATTTTGAAAGGATAGAACTATTGGACATTGTTGCTGCTAGGATATGTTGTTGTCATTGATGTCAAATATATTCTTGTGATTTATTTCCCCGATGGTTGTAGAGTGGTTTATTGGAATCATGGTTCGGTATATGGATTATTCGTAGTATCATTATTTCTTTCTATATTGGTTTCAATTATCTGGAAGCTTAATTGATCATATTATATGATCCGGTTTGCAGTTTAATTTTTCTGATCAGTACTTTGTAGAGTTTGGTATTTCCTCTAGTATATTCCGGTGTGATAAGATCTTGTGCTACAATTTTGGGAAAATGTTTTGGATGTTCATGTGTATCTTCATTTCAGATGGATCATGATTTGGTGCTCTGCAAGGTATCTTTCTAGTCCGAGTTGTTGTTGTTTGAGTGTTCTTGAGTTTTAGGTGTTGATTGATGAAGATTTGATAAGTGGTGTTGGTATAGCTATTATGGATGGTTCTTGTTGGTATTTTGGTATGGTTTTGTCATTGATGTCAACACCTACTAAATACAAGCACTTTGAAGATCCAACAACATTCATACAAGCAAGTAAACTATGCAACAGTTACTGGTATATGGTTCACTGACAGGATATAATGTTCACCGATACCTGGAATGATATGGAAGACACTTGGTAATGTCGAAGACATCGTGTGGACACTTTGTTTTGAAGAATTAATCATTGGTATATTCATATTTGCATATTTGCTTTTACCGGCAATTAGGTCCAGGTTATCTAGGGTTACATCGGTAGGTTTATCTTTTCTAGATCAGCATGGCACGCTATGGAAATGCATTAAGCCAACATGTTTAATCGGTTATTGCATCGGATATTATATTGTTTGTAAAATGATTTTATTGTAATATCCTATAGAGCCGACCTACTAAAATTGGTCTTAGGGTATGGTATAAATGCAAGATCTTATTTGTAAGATCAAGTGTGGAATGCGAAAAAGAATTGAGTGAAGGTATATGCGAGATCAAGCAGGGATATAGACGGAGACATTGTTTGAAGGTGAAGTTAGGTTTTTCTAGAAGCATATCAGCATTACACCGGTACTGAATCCAACATATGAAGATGCTATTTTGTGTAGTACATTCTTATTGGATTTAACCATCCAACTGTAGTCAATGTGACTCCCATTTTGTGATTGAGCAGTGAGCTCTAGGTTGTTTGCCTTTCTGCATGTGCAGACCCCATTTATGTACACTTACTATCTATAGTAGTATCATCTGATTGTGGGTAAGGTTTCCCAACGTGGTTTTTCCCCTTACAGGGTTTCCACATACAAATATTGGTGTTATGTGTTGTGGATGACTTTATGGTTATGTTTCATGCATCAATCCTTATCGGTATAACAATTTACTGTTAACACTGTCTACCAGCATATAGAACTAGTTTACCAGTATTAAGCATTAAGTTGATTAATTAGTTTTTGGTTAGAATTTATTAAGACAACTGATTCACCCCCGCCCCCCCTCTCAGTTGTCTCCAGGACCTAACAATTGGTATCAGAGCTTAGTCCTCTTTTATAGAAGTTTAACAACTTGAGGAAATCCAATGTCTACTAATTATTTCAGGAAGGACAGTCCTAAACTTAATGGAACCAACTATGGGATATGGAAGATCAGAATGGAGAAACATCTGAGTTGCATTGGTAAAGACATCTGGGAAGTTACTAAGAATGGTTATACTACTATTGTAGCTGGTCAGACTGCTCCAACTACCTTAGCTAAAGATGAAGAAAATGACTGCAAAGAAAGAGAAGCACTTTTGAGTGCATTATCAGATCAACAAATCATGGGATTATCAGATAGGTCTACTGCTAAAGCTATTTGGGATCATTTGGAAACACTGAATGAAGGATATTCCACAGTCAAGATTGTAAAACTTGAAACCTTTTGAGTCAGGTATGAACATCTGAAAAGGGAAGAAGATGAAAGGATTTCTGCTTTTATGGAAAGAGTATATGAAACTGTTTTGGGTATTAAATATTGTGGAGGAACCTTGAGTGAGGATGAAATTTTTTCAAAAAATTTAAGAGGTTTGCCACTTGCATATAAAATGAAGGTTACTGTTATAAATGAGTTGAGAACAATGCCTAATACATCAGTAACTAGGGATACATTGATTGGAAAACTTTCAGCCTTTGAAATTGAGGAATTTGGTCCTGTTGCTACTATAAAAACTGATTTAGCCTTTAAAGCATCAACATCATCTGCTCCATCATTTGACAAATCAGACTGGAGAGCCTTTTATGCAAAAGAACTTGAAGAATCCAGAAATGAGAATGAAGAGCTTGAAGAAATTGAAGCACTATTTGCAAGGAAAATGCCAAAAGGTCCAATTGGAAGTAAGTATGAAGGTAAAGCACCCTTTAAATGTTATAATTGCAATAAGATTGGTCATATGGCTTCAAGATGCCCTGATAGAAATTCTATACTAAGAGAAGAAGCTAGAAGAACATACAAGCCTAATCCTGAATATCAGAGACACGGATTTAAGAAGAACAAAGATAAATCTTGTTACATTGCTGATGAAGGTGTGACTAATGATTCTAATAAGGATCCAGCAGACAATGGATGGGTTTTTGTTGCTATAACAGAAGATCAACCGACACCTGCTGCTCAACCGGTAGAACAAGCCCTAGCAGCTAAAGTTGAAGCAAAGGATGAATGGATCATTGACTCCGGATGCTCACATCATATGATTGGAGACAAAGGTAAATTCTTGAACTTTCAAGAATACAATGGAGGTTTAGTAAGATTTGGAGATGACAAAGCTTGTTCAATCAAAGGTAAGGGTTCAATATCTCTTGATGGTAAGCATAACACTGACAATGTCTACTATGTTGAAGGATTAAAACATAATATTTTAAGTGTTGGTCAATTAGTTGAGAAGGGATTTCAGTTACAATTTAAAAATGGAAAATGCAAAATCATGAATAGAACTGGTTTGGAAATTGCAACCGGTAATCAGACTAGAAGCAATATCTTTCATTTGAATAACAGTGAAAAGGCATGCTTAATTGTACATATAGATGAAATTTGGTTGTGGCATAAGAGATTATGTCATGTAAGTTTTGATTGCATGGTAAAAATCAGTACTTCTAAGGTAGTTAGAGATCTACCTAAAATTGTGAAACCTCATAATACAATTTGTAAGGAATGTCAATTTGGAAAACAAGTTAGAGCTAGTTTCAAAAGTATTCCAGAAAAATCCAATCATGCTCTTGATTTAATTCACACTGATTTATGTGGTCTAGCTAGAACAAGAAGCTTACAAGGTGATAGATATTTCATGCTAACTATTGATGATTATTCTAGAATGTGTTGGGTTACTTTTCTCAGAGAGAAATCAGAAGCACTTGGAAAGTTAAAACTATTCAAAGCAATGGTTGAAAATGAAACCGGTAAGAAAATCAAATTGTAGCATCGGAATTAGGAATCATCACAAGATAATTAGATCAATCAAAACACAAGACATGATAACTCAATCATGAGAGCACTCATTGCAAATGAACCTAATCCTAAGCACACTCAATAGAGATATGAAAACAAAGCATTCAAAATGAAAGATTATGCAAACCAAATGCAGAATTGAATGCTCCTTCCATGCGGCTCCATTGTTGTTCTTTCCTCTTCAATGGATTTGTGGATCTCACCTACAAGTGCACACACAATTGAAAGCAAGTAGACGGGATTTTTGATCAAGAGTACTAGAAGCGTAAATTTGATAGTCTGATTAAGGATTAGGGGATTAAGAATCAAGGGATTTGATTGAAGAAAATCATCCAATTTATAGAGAAATTGGAGAAATGACAAGATTGGCATGATGCAATTCAAATGGAAATTGCAAATCAATATGACAAATTATGACAAATTATGCACTTTCCATGCACAATTTGATTGATTGATAATTGATGACAAATTATGACACATTCTATGTCAAAATTGATTGATTATCAATTATGACAATTTATGACAAATTGAAATGTCATTCCCATAGAATTAGGAGAGAAATAGGAGGAATTTGAAATTAGGAAATTAAGAAAATTAGAAAATTGAAATTGATGACAATTAGGAATTAGAAATTGATGGAAAAATAGGAAATTAGGAACTAGAAGAAATTAGGTAAATTAATTAATAATTTGTCATTTATTAATTAATTTACAAGAGGAAGAATAATTAGCCAATTAAATAAAAATTTAATTGTAATGAGAAGACCTAGGATTAATAAATAATTTAGTAATCCCAGAGGAAGAAATGACAAATTGGGTTAAATGAATAAATCATAAAACCCTAGAGGACGAATTAGAAATGCAAAAATGACAATTAGGTCTTGACAAAGGATCGTTGATATTGATTCGATCATGATTTTGAATTGATAAATGACCAATGTTGATAAATGATTTGATTGAGATTGGTTGACAAAAATTAATGACAAATTGACCAAATTGACATGATTGGAAAGGACAAGGATCGATGACGAATCGATCGCAATATGACAAGATCGACAAGGACAAAGATCGACCAAAATCATGACTGAAGGTTGTTGTCGACAAGACCAAATTCAAAGGCGAGATGATAGAAGAATGACTTGATGCTTGCAAATGATAAAAACCAAGTGCGTGACATAGGAGAAATGTTAATGCGACGCAAAAACCTAAAATGAGGCAATGCGCAAATGTTAAAGTATGACTCCGCAAGCGTTGACCATTTTTAGGTGTCTACATTTTGCCCCTCTTTGAGACAATGTGATTTTAAGAGTTGTTTCAAAGAATAATAATGAAAATGCCCCAGACAATAATAATGACATATGCATGCCCCCTCGAGGAATTGGCCGGAAACATGCAGAAAAGAGGTCAATTGATCGATAAAAAAAATGATAGGATCGAACAGACTGATAATCGGAGATCGGATGCAGGAAGGACAAGCAATTTAAGGTGCACAAGACTGCGACCAACATAAGATGGAGAGGACACACGTCCATCTATGTAATGACAAAGGGCTATAAATGAGACCAAGAGGTTGAAAATGGCTCATTTGCACTAGACAAGGAGGAGGATTTGTTGCTCTGGACAAGGACACTTGCAGAGAGATGGAAAACATTCCAATGGTGGATCACCTCGGAGAATGTGTACACACATTCAGACGACCGGATGACGCAGGAGCAGCGGTATGGATCTCAAAAACCCATGTTTTCAATTTCATGAATTTTGATTGCTTTCGGGACATTGGGGGGCCCACAGGGGATGCAAAAGGGGACTTCTGCGCTTGTGTCAGGTGTTCTGCGCTTGTGTAGGAAGACACAAGCGCAATTTACCTGACACAGGCACAGGTTCTCTGACACAAGCGCAAGAGTGCATGAAAACCTTAGTTGTTGGTCGAAATGACATGCAAATGATCTGAAAAGGGGGGATAAGGGTAGGATAGGTCAATGTAGATGAAAAACACCCTGATTGGACATGAAAATGAGGAAATGCAACCCGTAGGAGCAAACCCTGAAACTGACAAAATGATGCCCCGATTGTGATGCAGAGTCGACAATATCCGTTGATCATGCGGGAGAATCGACCAAACTATTTCATGCTACGTCATAGACTCAAGAGCACAGAGAGAGACACATTAGCAGGACTGGGGATATATTATATCACATACATGCCCGAGATTAGGGCAAACATAGGATTGCTTACCGCATTGGCAGAGCGATGGCATTCGGAGACTTCCTCATTCCATTTGGCGACTGGCGAGGTGATAGTGACTCTAGAGGATGTATGGCGCATCCTCCGCATTCTGATACATGGGGAGATGATAGAGTATGACCCAGTGACAGGGACAGATGCATTGTGCAGGCTATTTGAGTGTGACGCAGATGATCTGGACATTGTCGAGAGGGAGATCGGCTGGGAGAGCATGGCTTCCGAGTATGACCGACGATATGTGGTGATAGCAGTTGTGATAGCATGTCTAATAGCAGGCGATAGATGAGGACATGGATTCCCTATTGGATGGGGAAGAGTGCTGGAGCGGATGGCGACAGAGGGGACAGTGTATGCATGGGGACCATGTGTACTGGCTATGCTGTATTTTCAGCTGCATCAGATAGCATATCAGGGAGTTCAGACATTGAGCTGTGGAGTCACATTGCTTCAGGTATGGGCATTTGAGCACATAGCCATATGTCGACCGATTACAGATAGACAGATTGTACCACACCGACCATATGTGTATTGCTATGGTGGAGCACTGAGACAGGGTCCTTTTGGATACATATTGTACTGGCGACATGAGCTGGATAGACTGAGAGAGTTCATATGGAGGCCATATCGAGATTGCCCGAGATGGTCAGATGACAGTGATGAGCTACCATATTGCAGACAGGAGAGGTACCTGATTGGGCGACCAGTGAATCGCCAGAGAGGGTCAGATGACAGTTTGGAGAGACATAGGATGTACCTAGGAGGACTGCATGCTTTGCCCGATCTCATAGAGAGACGAGTCAATGGGGTAGTATGATTCAGCCACACATAGCCTATGTCGACTTTGCACAACTACAGCCGAGACAGTGGGAGTGGAGGTCAGATGTGGTGGATGCTAGGATGACAGAGGAGTATGAGACATGGTTTGCACAATGACGGCCAGTGCCTTTGACTGATCCTGACATTCCAGTACCTAGGAGACAGGAGGACTTCCCACTCATAGGAGAGGAGGGAGATGATGAGGATGAGGAGGATGACGAGGGTGATGATGATGACGGAGATGAGGATGAGGGAGATGGGGATGATGGTGGGGAGGATGATGAGGAGCCAGACTCAGCTGATCAGGAGACATTGCAGGATATTCCTATAGAGCTGGGGACAGCTAGGACAAAGGAGATGGAGATGTGCAGGGCTACCATAGGGAGTCAGTAGGATCACATTGAGACTTTAGAGAGACAGCAGGACCAGTTCAGAGCAGAGATAGCTAGACTCACAGCGGCTCGAGATGTAGCGATTGCTCAGGCACAGCGAGAGGAACAGAGAGTCACTGAGTATATTGGGTCGATTTGGGATGCCGGTGTACGGGAGCTAGGACAGATGCTGGTAGAGACCGGAGAGGAGATACGCCATTGGAGGACACTATATGAGAATGCAGTTCCACCAGAGCAGAGAGCACCTTCATATCAGGCACGATCGAGGACAGAGAGCAGGGCACGCTCTCAGAGGTCATTGAGCAGCATGGGGGTGAGTGGACCTATGAGACCACCACAGCCAGGACCAGGAGGGACATCAGCCGCGAGACATGGCAGGGATGAGGAGGACAGAGGGAGCACCCAGTGACAGAGGCACGTACTCCTTAGATAGTGGACATTATGTAGTTTGTCATTTTGTAGTCAGCCTGGGGGCCATACTTAGGACAGATAGTCCAATTTTGTACTCCGATATTATTTTGACATATGATATGATATGCATCGATATGAGGGGATGCAATGTGTTATGATTTGTAGTTATTTTTCATGTATGGATGACTTATGCATTGTGTATGAACATGTATGGGTGTATTTTTATGTATTTTTGATGTATTTATGAAATGGATAAAATGCTTGATATGATGCTTAATGTAATGCAAATGTACTAACCAAATGAATGCAGGATGCAGTATGTATGGTTGGAAATCGGAGCACTAGACCGAACTGACTATCCGACCGGATGGAAGAAATGTTAGTAAGAAGAAAATGAGACAGAGGACAGTTAGAGATGAAGAAAAACTTGTTTTCAGTAATGCACTTTGTAGGTGAGAACCTTTATTTTTATGTAGCAAAATGGATGCATAGCATCATGGCATGGAAGGCCAGAGCTGAAATGCAACCCTTTTTGCAAAAGACAGGCACATCACAGACAAATGACAATCACAATCAAAAAAAGAAAAGGGATCATGAACCATCTCGGTCACTCTAAATCACTCAGTGACATCATCGAGCGACATAGGAACATGATCGAAGCCAAAGATAAATCAATAAAAAGATAAGACTCACAAATTCAAGAAAATCAGACAACATCTTGATCTTCATTGTCAAAAGTTGAAAGTACTAATAGGACGATCATGCTATCTGGTTTCAGGAAATGCGGTACCCCGTCTAAGACAGGACATAGTCTGGTTTCGAGTATACCACACCCTGTATAAGACCCATGATAGTGTGCTAAGGACAAATGATATTGATGGTAACGTTCGATTGATATGACAATTTTGATCAGTTTGAATGTCTGGTTTGAAGGAAAAAGTTCATCTGTTTAAGCGTGATTTCATTAAAGCACAGCGTTGGATTGATTGTCGTTGGATGTATGCTCAGCGATTTGTCTTATGCACAAAAGGAATAATGTTATTGCAAAATGTTTGTTTTTTGGATTTTGATGTTTTTGAAATGTTTTTGCTGTTCATTTTTTCAGGACGTTATTTGATTTTTAGGGATTTTCATTTTTCAATTTTTAGATACTTTTTTCAGGACTTTATTCGATTTTTTTGAAGATTTTTTTTCAGGACATTTTTCAATTTTTTATGAGATTTTTTCAGGACATTTTTAAATGTTTTTGAGATTTTTTTCAGGACATTTTAAATTTTTTTTTTATTTTGGTTTTTAATGACTTTGCCCCCAGTGTCTAGCAAGGCAAGGAATATGACAGGTGAATAAATAGGCTTGCTGAAATGATGGTGGATAGAAGGAAGACAAAGGCCTTTTATCGTGGAGACAATGCGGATGCAATTTTCAAGGGCTATTGCGTGATGGGACAAGAGACTGGATATGACAATGTAAAGCAGGAACATGGCATTAGGGACATGTCAAGAGGTGTTTGAAACCATGTTTAAATTTTGCGTCCTTATGTCAGATCAAGATCAAGGAATGAAAAAGAGTGTATGGATAGTGATAAGATATGGATAGGATAAGCAAGACCAAGAATGGATAAGGGACATGGATTGAAGGTCGGGATTGGCTAAGGGACAGTGGCAGAAAGTTGCAATAAGCTAGGGAATATGGATGAAAGGTTATAATAAGCAAATGGATAAAGACCAAAAGCTATGATGGACTGAAAGCTGCAAACAAGATGCATGATGCTCATGATGATCCTCAACCTTGTCAAGATCAAATGTGGAAAAGGGAAATGGACATGATGGACAATAGGATATGAAGGGTAATGACATGGTATGATAGGATAATGAAGGGCAATAGGATATGATAGGATAAAACCTGCCCCCAAGTGTGGTGTGCAAGAAGTTCATAGATTACGCATGATGCCTGTTTGCCAGGTTTTCATCATCGTACTTTCCCAAAGCACCTGTTTGCCAGGTTTTCACTAGTGGACGAATTATTTTTCTTTACTTTTTTTCTTTTTCTTTTTTTCTCTTTTTTTTTCACTTTTTTTTTGTATTTTGACTTTTCCAATAGAAGATGGACACATGATAGGGGATGGAAGAAGGACTCAAGCATATTTTTTTTTTGGATAGTAGCCTTGAAATAAGTGGACCATGACCTTTAAAAGTATGCTCAAAGACATTGGTAGGATAAGGACATGGAAAATAAGATGAAACTAAGGCAAGGATTTATGCAAATGATTGGACCAAAGGGATCGAAGGATGGAAAATATGCATTGGATAATGGATAGGGTATTGGAAGAATTGGGCTTCAGTGGATGGAAATGAAGGCAAGATCGACATTGGCACACACCTTGAGGGGTGATGGATTGATGGAGGAAAAATGGATTTCAGATTGTGAGATTTTGACGAAGGAAGGCTATGGATTTTGGGACATAAGGGCCCAAAATGGATGAAGAAGGCAGCGGAGGAACAAATTTGAGAGGTTTGGATGGAGGAATAGCAACTTTGGATGCCAAGTTGGGTTGTTCTTTTTGTGCTTCAAGGAGCTTCTTGGGAATCCACATGGTTTTTGATTTTTCATGCTTTTGTGGTTCCTTGGAGTGCATTGCTTGCACAAGGGATTTAGGAACCCATATATATTTTGACTTTGCTTTATTTTGCTCAGTGGGCCTTTGTGGCCTTTTGGATATTTCTTTTTCTTTATAGATCATATTTTTCTTTGTTTTGACATGTCGATTATATTGGACATGTTGATCCTTGAATACATGTGGATTTTTAGACTTATGACTTTTATACTTGGCATCCAAATTGCTTGGAGGAGGAAAGGAATGCATGGTTGGATATGAATGAAATGGATTTCTTTTGTATGGATGGAATTTACTCAAGGATGTGTGCCTTTGCTGATGTTGCATAGGAGATGGAGGGATATAGGGACCTAGAATGGATGGAAGGGATGATGGGGAAGGTGGACATTTCGATTTTGACTTTGAAGGGATACCAACGCCTTGAGTGTGAACTCTGTAGCCATGACCATTAGTATATTCTTTGATATGAAGGGGTTCTTGCTCATGGAGGTCTACTCCTTTGCCTTTATGAATATCTTGACTTGTAGGAGACTCTTTTCTTTGGGACGAAGACGCGAGTCCATTATGAGGTGGATATGATATGAGAGAAATAATGAGATCTTGTAGTGGATCGGATTGCACCAAAGTGGAAGAACCCATTGTGCATGTCGAGGGTTCATGAACATCTTGCACTGACATGTTAGAATCATGAAGGGGATTAGGATCATGAGGGGGACTAGGATTGTGTAGTGGACATGGTTCAATGATAGGCTCTTCAAGAGATAGAATGGGAGAAATAATGGGATCATCAAAAGAAATGCGATCTTGGAGTGGATATGCTGGAGCATTAGGACAAGGAGATGGAGGAACAAGTGGATCTTGTGGAGGATCTAAAGGAATAATAGGGTCTTGTGTTGGAAATGAATTTGGAAGGATACTTTGATCTTGACAAGGAGGAAGATCATTGGATTCCCCTTTAAAATTGCTTTGCTCTTGACTTTCAATGGGATCATCGGAAAGGATGGAAGGGATATCTTGATCTTTCTGAGGAAGTGGAATGTCAATAGGATTTGAAAGGACATTTTTTTCATGAAATGGAAGGGGGTCATTTGGGATTGGATGAACTGGGATATCTTGATCTTGCTCGAGGAATGGAGTGTCAATAAGACTTTGGATAGGATGGACAAGAATAGGGGAATCATTGCGAGTGTCTAGGGAAATGGGATCCTGGTCAATAATTGGATGGGATGATAAGGTTTCAGGATCTTGATCTTGATTTGTTTTAAGACACATTTCTTCATGCTCTAAATTATCCTCTTGACATGAGGTTGAACTTTGGATATGCATGGAGGATTCTGACAAGGAATCAATGATTTGGCATGAAGGGGATGCACTTTGAATATTTGTGATGGATTTTGGCGAGGAATCAATGCTTGAAGATGAGGAAGAAGGACTTTGAATGGGGTCCTCTAAAATAGGTAATGGCAATAAAGTGCATGGTTGCATTGGGTCTTGTATATCTGAAACATGACAAGGATGTGCATCATGAATTGGATTATTTTGGCAATCAATTATGGATAGCTCTTGGATAATTGCATCCTTGGGGGTATTGTTTGATGAGGACAATATGGAAGATTCTTGGGAAACTTCTAAAGGTGTAGGGATAGATGCCACTGGAGAGTCAATTTGTTTATGGGGGGATGAGGCATTGCTAGACAAAATTGGACCACCTTTCTTTCGAGGTTTTGACATGATTGGACCTGGAATTTGAACTTGTTTTTGGTTTGATGTCATGTTTTGATATTGGACTTGGTTCAATTGTTCTGACATGTTTGAAACTTGGCTTGGTGTGTGCTGCAACCTTTGTTTTTGAATGTTTGGCTCTAATTGTTGATATTGATATGTTGATTGAACTTGTTGATATTCCACCATTGGTTGAACCATTTGTTGACATTGTATAGTTGGTTGGACATATTGTTGAAATTGGACCATAGGTTGTATTGGTTGTATATTTTGAACAATTTGTTGTGATGGTTGAAAATCTGATTGATAGTAAACACCTTCTTGTTCTTGTTGTGGAGGCACATAATGTTGAAATTGATGTTGTCTCCTTTCTTGAAATTGTTTCATCATCTCTATTTGTGAGAGGAGAGCTGGTATGTCTGATCCTTCAAGAAGAGATCTTACATCAATTGGCTCAATCTTTGGATTTTGACCTGGAAATTTTCGAAACACTTTAGACATTTGTGATCTATTCTTCACAATGTTTTTCACTCTTTGTTCCAAAATCTCATTTTCTTGAGCTAGTTTCTCCTCTAGTTTTTGTATTTGGAGACTTGTTTCATCATAAAAAGTTTGATCAATATTGCCTTGTTGTTGGGTTGGATAGAATTGTGATTGCATTGTTGGTTGATATGTCAAACTTTGTTGCATCATTGGTGCTTGGAACCTTGTTTCAATAGACATGTCACTATGCAAATGCAATATTTTTGGTATTTTTCAAGGACAATGTATGATATGCAACTAAATGCAAACTAAAATAGATGAAAATGCAATCTATGGCAAGAGTGCAACCTATGTTTTTGGTTGTTTTTCAAGATTTTGACAAACTTTTTGAAATGCAAATCTAAAAGAGACCCTTAGGAAATTGAAATGATGTCTAGACCTTAAAGGACAAAAGGACCAAGTGACAAAAGGACAAGATGACAATGTCTCCCCTATATGCTTGGATACTAAGCTAGGTTTGACGAAATGATATTGATGACAAAAGGACAAAAGACTTGATAAGGTCTAGACTTCTTAACAATGACTTAGGGTTTATCAAAGATTTGGATTACTCAAGTATGACAAGACCTAGCTTTGACACTATATGCAAAAGGACAATTACTATGATATGATAATGACTTAAGCTTAATGAAGAGACCTAAGGTATGCAAATATGAATGTATGACAATGGTATGACTTAAATGGAAGTGGACACATGCAAAGGGATGACCCTTATGCAAAGGAGTATGACCTAGATGAAACTTAACCTTGGTACTTGACAATGACTTTGCAAAATGCAAACCTAGGATGAACCTAAATCTAAGTGACATGTGGTGTTGAGACAAGATTTTGAAAAATGTTTGACAACCATGTTTGAAGGTGAGTTTTAAACTTTGTTGAACCTTTGTTGGATGAATGTCTCTTGTGTTTAATCTTATGTTGGATCAATTTGTTTTTGCTCTTTGAAATGGGATGCAATTCAACTTTTGACAAGCAAAGAATACAAGATATTGCAACTTAGACTCAAGATAATCATGCTCATTTCCACATTTCCTATGGTAGGCAAGGACATTAGGTACTTGAGAGGTAGACTCATTATGGGATTCAAGGAGAATACATAGATGCTTGACCCCACGGGCTCCCCTCCACGGCACTCACTTCTCAGGGCAGCCAAGCATCAGTCCCCATGGAAATCTCCCCATGGCGAACTTAGTATCTCTTCCAAGTATCCGAACTTGTCCTTCTCAAGCAACTAGAAGGGTTTTTGGCCTCTAAAACAAGGTGTTTAGTAAGGATTTCTGTTAAGCATTACTCCTTGATGTCACGCAAGCGTGATTGAGACATTAAGCCCATCAAGATACCAAACAAATGTAGTCGCGCAAGCACGATTTAGACCAGGAGGCCCTACTTAGATGTTGATATGAGAAAGAGTCCAAGGGTCATCACTTCCCAAGTAACTGCAATTCCCACGTAACACTTCCTTCAAAGCTTTCGCTCATCGGGTATTTTTTTATAGTGAGTTAGAATGCCAAGGAATTCTAGCCGTACTCACTTTGGGTCGTTCCCTTCTCACGATTATCACTTGCTTGCAAAAGAAAAGTGGTCGGGAAGGCAGGCCCTCTAAAGGAGACAAATAATCAAAGACATGAGCATGGTATCGAAGATCTGGATTTCTGATCACCCTAAGAAGGATGAGAGCATACTCTCCTACTCCAATGTCATACTCAACAATCAAAGCAAACAAATGTTCATTCCAACCTATTTAGAAATCACTAGGTGCCTAAAACATTAATTTCAAACACAAAGTTTAGTTGTTTCTCCAAGGCAACCTGCAAAACCCAAGTTAGAAGTTTGATATGCTTATTCTTTGACTATCGAACCTGCATAAAGTATGTTAGTAGTTTGTGAAATAATTCTTTGTCAAGCGTTTCGCCACAAAGCTACCAACAATGTTAGAAAATCAAGAGAAATAAATCACCATCAAAATTAATCCATAAATTTTGTGATTCTTTGTCCTCTTAGATTAATCTATGTGAAATTTATCAAATTTACCACCCTAGATTAATCTAGATAAAATTTGCATGAATGCATGATTAATTTGCCAAGCTAAATTAATCTAGATGAAAGTTGCATGATTTTGTTTTTTTCAAAATTTTGACCATTTACAGAAGCGTAATTAAAAATGTCATAACTTTGTCAATATTTATCCAAATTACAAACCGTAAAATGATCTGGAAAGGTAACAATGTGATCTAATAAACCCAGAAATCGTTTATTTTAATTCTGTACGATATTTTTTACGTTATCAATTGATTATGACTATTTTTTTCTTCGAAGAAAAATCTGCAATTTCTCCACAAAAAAATCTGCAACTTCACAAAACATTCAAAAAAATATTAGATCCAAGCATGTTCATGTCAGGTTCACCAATTAATGTAGCATCAAAATTAGGAATCATCACAAGATAATTAGATCAATCAAAACACAAGACATGATAACTCAATCATGAGAGCACTCATTGCAAATGAACCTAATCCTAAGCACACTCAATAGAGATATGAAAACAAAGCATTCAAAATGAAAGATTATGCAAACCAAATGCAGAATTGAATGTTCCTTCCATGTGGCTCCATTGTTGTTCTTTCCTCTTCAATGGATTTGTGGATCTCACCTACAAGTGCACACACAATTGAAAGCAAGTAGACGGGATTTTTGATCAAGAGTACTAGAAGCGTAAATTCGATAGTCTGATTAAGGATTAGGGGATTAAGAATCAAGGGATTTGATTGAAGAAAATCATCCAATTTATAGAGAAATTGGAGAAATGACAAGATTGGCATGATGCAATTCAAATGGAAATTGCAAATCAATATGACAAATTATGACAAATTATGCACTTTCCATGCACAATTTGATTGATTGATAATTGATGACAAATTATGACACATTCTATGTCAAAATTGATTGATTATCAATTATGACAATTTATGACAAATTGAAATGTCATTCCCATAGAATTAGGAGAGAAATAGGAGGAATTTGAAATTAGGAAATTAAGAAAATTAGAAAATTGAAATTGATGACAATTAGGAATTAGAAATTGATGGAAAAATAGGAAATTAGGACCTAGAAGAAATTAGGTAAATTAATTAATAATTTGTCATTTATTAATTAATTTACAAGAGGAAGAATAATTAGCCAATTAAATAAAGATTTAATTGTAATGAGAAGACCTAGAATTAATAAATAATTTAGTAATCCTAGAGGAAGAAATGACAAATTGGGTTAAATGAATAAATCATAAAACCCTAGAGGACGAATTAGAAATGCAAAAATGACAATTAGGTCTTGACAAAGGATCGTTGATATTGATTCAATCATGATTTTGAATTGATAAATGACCAGTGTTGATAAATGATTTGATTGAGATTGGTTGACAAAAATTAATGACAAATTGACCAAATTGACATGATTGGAAAGGACAAGGATCGATGACGAATCGATCGCAATATGACAAGATCGACAAGGACAAAGATCGACCAAAATCATGACTGAAGGTTGTTGTCGACAAGACCAAATTCAAAGGCGAGATGATAGAAGAATGACTCGATGCTTGCAAATGATAAAAACCAAGTGCGTGACATAGGAGAAATGTTAATGCGACGCAAAAACCTAAAATGAGGCAATGCGCAAATGTTAAAGCATGACTCTGCAAGCGTTGACCATTTTTAGGTGTCTACACAAATGTTTAAGATCAGATCAAGGAGGATAATTCACATCTAAGGACTTCAATACATTCTGTGAAGTGAATGGAATCAGAAGACAATTATTAGCACCTTGGACACCAGAACAGAATGGAGTTGTTGAAAAGGAAAAACAAAACTATCTTGGATGTAGCTAGAAGTATGTTATCAGACGCAAATCTACCACATGTGTATTGGAGAGAGGCAGTTAGCACTGATGTCTATACATTCAACAAAGTTCACATCAAAGCTGAAACCGGTAAGAATGCTCATGAACTATGGTTTGGTAACACTCCTACTCTTAAGTATTTCAGAATTTTTGGAAGTAAATGTTATATTAGAAGAGATGAGTATATTGGCAAATTTGATCCTAGAAGTGATGAAGGAATATTTCTTGGTTATTCATCTAAGAGCAAGGCATATAGATGTTTTAACAAGAGATTGCAGAAAATTGTTGAGAGTACAAATGTAAAGATTGATGAACAATTTAGAGGAACATCAAGGTATATAGACTCTGAACCGGCAATAGAAATTGTGACAAGTGAACCTATACTGAATCCATCGGTACAGAATGAAGATCCAGTTACCCCAGTATCATCAAAAGATTCCACAGTAATTGAAGAACAACAACAAACTAAGACACCCTGGTATGTAAGATTGAATCATTCTGAAGATCAGATAATTGGAAACAAATTTAAGGGAGTTATGACAAGAGAAAGATTGGCAAATGAAGAGGTATGTCTTATTTCTCAAATTGAACCATCATCTATCAATGAGGCATGTGAAGATAAATTTTGGATTAAAGCTATGGAAGAAGAATTAGGACAAATTGAGAAAAATAATAATTGGACATTAGTTCCCCAGCCTAAAGATAAAATGTAATTGGAACCAAATGGGTATTTAGAAACAAACTTAATGAAGATGGTAAGGTTGTCAGAAATAAAGCAATACTAGTGTGTAAGGGATATTCTCAGAAAGAAGGAGTTGATTACAATGAAACCTTTGCACTGGTAGCCAGCTTTGAGGCAATTAGATTATTTTTGGCTTTTGCAGCTCACAAGGACTACAAAGTTTATCAAATGGATATTAAATATGCATTTTTGAATGGAGATCTTGAAGAAGAAATATATATTGAACAACCTGATGAATTCTCTTTGATAGAAGACAATCATATGGTTTGCAGGTTAAGAAAAGCTCTGTATGGATTGAAACAAGCCCCAAGAGCTTGGTATGCAAGGTTGGATAAGTATCTTTTGAAGATTGGTTTTACTAAAGGAAATGCAGATAGCAATTTATATTACAAAATAACTAATGATGACATCTTGATTATTGAAGTCTTTGTTGATGATATAATCTTTGGAGGAGAAGATGGATTATGTAAGGAATTTTCTATTGAAATGCAACAAGAATTTGAAATGTCTATGATTGGAGAAATAAAATTCTTTTTAGGTTTACAGATTTCTCAGACTGATAAAGGTATATTTTTGAGTCAATCCAAGTACTTGAAAGAATTACTAAAGAAATTTTGGATGGAGAACCCTAAACCGGTAAGCACACCTATGACTACAAATGACAAATTATCTCAAAGGGATGAATCTACACCTGTTAATCAAACTAGATAGAAATCTATGATAGGAGGTTTACTGTATTTGATACAAACCAGACCTGATATTATGAATGCAGTATGTATTGTTTCTAGATTTCAGAGTAATCCTAGGGAAAATCATGAATCGGCAGTAAAAAGGATTTTCCGGTACTTACAAGGCACAACAAATCTTGGATTATGGTATCCTAAAGATGAAAATTTTGATCTATGTGCATACACAGATGCAAATTGGGCAGGAGATGTGGATGATAGAAAGAGCACCACTGGAGGAGCATTCTTTCTTGGAAAGAGATTAGTTTCTTGGTTGAGTAAGAAACAGAGTTGTACATCTTTATCAACATCAGAATCAGAATATGTTGCAGTAGCAACTAACTGTACACAGGTATTATGGCTTAAGCAAATGTTGAAAGACATAAAGGTAAAATGTAAGGAACCTATTACTATATATTGTGATAACACTGTAGCAATTGATATATCTAAGAATCTGGTATTACATTCTAAAACAAAACATGTTTCTATCAAACTGAATTTTCTAAAGGAAAAGGTTGAAGAAAAGGAGATAAAACTAGTTTATGTGAATACTAAAGAACAACTTGCATATATTTTCACAAAACCTTTGCCTAAGGAGACTTTTGAGGATCTCAGAGATCAGCTTGGAGTCATACCACCACCGATAGAGACTTAAACAGTTGATGATTGTCATCAACCGACAGAATTAAAAAGACAAATCTTTTATTCTGGTATTTGATGAGGAAGCTACTTCTCAGGGGGAGTAGTTGGTATTTTGTATGGTCTTAAATTTTGTAACTTTGGCATTTGATGTCAAAGGGGGAGAGATATCTATGGAAAAACACATTATCTTTTTGGGGAGAGATTTTTTGAAAAACACATTTAAGGAAGAGATTGGTATTGAAAATAATCTTTGGATAATCACATGTTACTCCCAGGGGGAGAAATGGAGATTGTAGGTTTTTGTATTTGGCATTTCTATTTTGCCACTTTGATGGTTTTTCCATCTTGTGTTGCCATCAATGCCAAAGGGGGAGATTGTTGGTATTTTGGTATGGTTTTTTCATTGATGTCAACACCTACTAAATACAAGCACTTTGAAGATCCAACAACATTCACCGGCAAGCAAGTAAACTGTGCAACAGTTATTGGTATATGGTTCACTGACAGGATATAATGTTCACCGGTACCTGGAATGATATGGCAGACACTTTGTTTCGAAGAATTAATCATTGGTATATTCATATTTGCATATTTGCTTTTACTGGCAAATAGGTCCAGGTTATCTAGGGTTACACCGACAGGTTTATCTTTTCCAGATCAACATGGCACGCTATGGAAATGATTTATTAGTGTTGTAAATGCACTAAGCTAACATGTTTAATTGGTTATTGTATCGGATATTATATTGTTTGTAAAATGATTTTATTGTAATATCCTGTAGAGCCAACCTACTAAAATTGGTCTTAGGGTATGGTATAAATCCAAGATCTTATTTGTAAGATCAAGTGTGGAATGCGAAAAATAATTGAGTGAAGGTACATGCGAGATCAAGTAGGGATATACACGAAGACATCATTTGAAGGTGAAGTTAGGTTTTTGTAGAAGCATATCAGCATTACACCGGTACTAAATCCAACATATGAAGATGCTATTTTGTGCAGTACATTCTTATTGGATTTAAGCATCCAACTATAGTCAGTGTGACTCCCATTTTGTGATTGAGCAGTGAGCTCTAAGCTATTGGCCTTTCTACATGTGCAGACCCCATTTATGTACACTTACTATCTGCAGTAGTATCATCTGATTGTGTGTAAGGTTTCCCACCATGGTTTTTCCCCTTACAGGGTTTCCACGTACAAATATTGGTGTTATGTGTTGTGGATGACTTTATGTTTATGTTTCATGCATCAATCCTTATCGATATAACAATTTACTGTTAACACTGTCTACCGGCATATAGAACTAGTTTACTAGTATTAAGCATTAAGTTGATTAATTAGTTTTTGGTTTGAAATTATTAAGACAACTGATTCACCCCCCACTCTCAGTTGTCTACGGGATCTGACAGTTCTAATGTTCTTGTTGGTGTTTCTTGATCATGTTCTATTTGTTTTGGTGGTCTGTATTGATTCTTGTGTGCATTCTTGGTGATTTTTTTGATCTGATGATATTCTTCGTGTAATGCAGTATTCTTGGTGGTGTAGCATGTTACGGTTGATCTTGGTGAGATTTTCGGTGGTGTTGTGTGTTTGGAGATTCAGTTTAGGTCCATGTTATGTCATGTATATCATTATATTGGTCCGATGGTCGATCTTTGTATCATGTGATATAATTTTTGAATTGTGAGATGAGGGTTTAGTCGACCTTGTTGCCAAGGTCGATGATCTGTATAAATATATAATCTAGTAATGTAACTTGAGTATTGGTGTTGTGTCTTAATTATCTGAGAGTGGTATATGTGGTGCTTAAGAGAATTTATCCTTCGGTGTGGTGTATGGAGCAAATATTGTTGCAGGGTAGACAAATGCGCTCAACTAGAATTGTCATCAAGCATAAGGAGATGTTATATTTGTAGTTCATGTAATCCGGATTGTAGTTCGATCATTATTTTAAGGTAGTGAACCTTCCCTAAGGGTTGTAGACTTTTGGGTTATCATATCTTGAGCAGTGAGCTCTAGGTAGTGATCCTGAATGCATATGCATTCCCCATTGTAATATTTACACATACTACTGTAGACTATCATTTTATTTTGGGTAGGTTTCCACCATGGTTTTTCCCTAAACTAGGTTTTTGTGTTAAAATATTGGTGTTGTGTGTTGTTCTATCAATTTTCTTATCTTTGTTGTTACTACAGTTTATCAAATTTGTATTTGAGGTCAAGTTTTATAATTCGATGAAAACTGATTCAACCTCCCGCTCTTAGTTTTCCTTCATTGTTGTTGCCAACAATTCGTATCAGAGCTAGATCCTCAGGAGGAATCTTGACCACTTGAGGAGATCTGGGATGACAATTGGAGTTATTTTCTTTAAGAAGGAGAGTTTGAGATTTGATGGAAGTAATTCTACTATATGGAAGAACCAGATGGAGGTGCACTTGAAATGTCTTGGAGAAGATTACTAGAAGATTACAAAGGATGCCTATTATGTTCCTTAGAATGGACCGGTTACTGCTGCTGAGATCAAGGATGCTGAAAATAAAATTAGAGCTAAGGAAGCATTGCTGAGTGCCTTGACTAATTCTGAGGTGAATAATGTGATGGGACTTTAGATTGCGCATGGAGAAGCTTGAGACCTTGTATGAAGGAGATAAACAAGTCAAATTTGCTAAGTTTCAAAGTTTGAAAGGAAGTTATGAGATGTTGAAGATGGGAGAAGATGTGAACATAACAACCTTCATGGATAAGGTGAATGACCTTGTCCTAGGTATTAGATGTGCTAGTGGAACCATTGAAGAAGATGAAATTGTTGCTAAGGTGTTGAGATTATTGCCTCCTACTTACAAACATAAGGTAGCTGCTATTGATGAAATCTGGTGTGTGACTACTATGAGAAGAGATATGTTGGTTGGAAAGATTGTTTCATTTGAATTGAGTGAGTTTGGGGAGTCACATGAAAAGTCTGAGACAACATTTAGAGCATCTATATCTAGAAAGCATAAGTATGATCCAAAAGAATGCAGAATATTCAGATATGAAAAAGAGAGAAGAGAAATGGAAGAGCAAGAAAGAGAATTGGATGAGCTTGATATGTTGATTGCCCAAAGATTGCCTGAAGGAGCTAGTAAGTATGATGGAAAATTACCTCTAAAATGTTTCTCTTGCAATAAGATAGGACATTTCGCTTCTAGGTGCCCAGAGAGAATGTCTAAATATGTTAGGCATGATAAATATAATAAGCATGATAAGAAAGATATATATGAGAAGAATGAAAAGTATGATAAGCCTTACAAGCCCAACTAGAAGTTTAAACATCAGAAGAACTATTACTATATTGTTGATGAAGGTCTTGTTGTAACCCCAAAATTCTATAATAATTCTTAGTACCCTTGGCATGTTAGTCATCACCAAGCTTTTGTATTTAAGATGGTGAAAAGATGAAGCTGAAGAAGTTTTCTTTTACCTAGCATAAAACCCCACATATTATCTCCATTATGCACTAGTCCTATGTGAAGAATGCTTGATAGACCCAAGGAAGATAAGTAAAATAACCTTCATTGAGCAAAATTTCATGCACATATCAAGATATTTAACCTGATCTAATAAATCAATGTTAAACATTAATATCGGGACAAAATTACTAAACATGAGGTCATGGCTGTCTATCAATAGAGTAAACTATTCTGACATGTGTCTTTCAAAATACGTTATGTCAATACAAATTTCATCAGAATCATATACAAGATTGGGGTAAGTCTAGAAGGTTATCCAGATGATGCAAGTTATCCTGACAAAGGAAAATAAATGAGAATTTATCAAAAAGTGTTATGCAAGCATATCAGAATGACTAATGAAATCGGAATAGTACACCAACATTGTTATGACTATTGAAGTTATCCCAATGGTAAATAGATAAAATGATATCGAGAAAGTTATTCTGATTATGAATTCACAATTGAGAAACTGATATCGGGGAAACCTATGGCGATAAAAGAAAATGAAGAAAGAATTCCTATCGGTATAACTAATAAGATCAGGATAATGAATCATCCATGATCTGATAGTATAACTTATTCTAAAAGTGAGTGTATGAAATGGCATTAGAACAACCATTCTGATAGCAGACTCTCAACCAAAATATCTATATCTGGATGACTTATAGTGATAAGAAGAATCAAAGGTGAAAATCGTAATCGGGATAACTTGTGAAGTCGAATATACAATTTTTAGAGATCTCGATGGTTAAAGTGATATCGATAGGCATCACCCAAGATATATTCGTCACAGTTAACCCAAAAAATTAGGATAAAGCTAGTGATGACTTGTCGGTATAACCCCTACTGAAATGGCATGAGAGAAAAGTAGTTATAAACACTGCCATATTTATCTACATCGACAAAATTGTCAAAACGACGCCAAACTTAGAGGCATCGATAGAAGAGAGTTAAGTCGATAATACACGTCAATTGAGCAATTCAAATTTCAAAAATATTACTCCATTGATTAGCAAATTGAAGCATTTATTGTTGCATGAACAACTTAAAGAGATCCAGGGAAAAGATGAAGCAGATCCTGAATCTGTGCAGAATTGTGAAGATCTGATGAAAATCCATAAAAAGTATCTGGAAGCACTGAGATCTGAGGGTGTTGATTTCCTTAGTGATGGATCAAATGACATCCTACCCCTGCTCAATAAACATGGAAATAAGAAGAAGAAGATGGATTGGCTTTGGGAATGGAAATAGGTGCTCAAGGATGTAATGAAAGCTGCCAAATTTGAGGATACCGACAAGGTGGAAAACTACATAGAGGGCATGGTGTTGATGGAGGTAGAGGCATGACATATTATTCATGACCATGACACTCACTTTAGCAAGGAATATCTGACACATTTAACCAAAGAAAAATTGTGCTTAACCAGATGATAATTAATTTCTTTCCAAAACAATGTTTAAGTTTATTTCCAAAATACTTTTTCAAAGGGTATAACCCCATGATATGTTATAATTACTTGATGTAATCATTTGCAATCAGGGGAGGTTTTTCATAGTTTTGTTTTTACAAGTTTTTAGAAGTTGAAGTTTCAAGTAGTTCTTATGTTTCAATAACAAGACTCTTATACAAAAGTAATATCAAGAAACTAGTTTCCTTCTTTGCAAATTGTGTTGTGGATGCTTTCATTTCAAGTCAGTTCTCTATTATTATTATCTAAGGTTGATAATTGCTTCTCTAAATCTCAGTGGGAAGAAATTATATGTTGTTACATGGTCAGATCATCAATATACATATGAGAATTGTTTTCCTTGCTATGTCTTGTTTAATTGGTCTTTCAAAAGGAATTTTAAATTCAGTTAAACTAACTGTGAAGTATATCATATAGTTATATAACATTGGAGATTGGGTTGTTGACAGATCCATCTAAAGGAGGATTTAAAAATTGTCTTTCAAAGTTATACATAAGGTTTGAAAGTGAAAGACTATATTGCCCAAAAGAAATAGGGCACTGGTCTATTGCATACAAATAATTTATCTACACTTTTCAATTTCATTTCTATGTTAGTAGGAGATTGAAGTAAAAAGTAGGAGAAGTCAAATAACCAAAAGCAGTCAGATAGTTCATCCCAAAGATATATGCCACTTTGAGATAAACACTAGGAGCAAAAGATACATAGTGCAATCTGCTATAAAAAGCACCAATTTGTTGAAATCGATTGGTGAGAAGGTATACCCGCCTAGGTCTTGTAGAGCCTAGAGTGAGGGAGTTAGAAACTTTAAAAGGTTCACTTTGTTAGTTGGTCGAATTAATTGGAAGGTTCGAAGAAGAGATTTGGCATAACCTTAGGACTTTTCCAATCTATTGATTTGAGAACCAACAGATTGGCGACTTTTCTGGGGAAACAAAGAAAGAAAGAATTGTGTTGTGGGAAAGAACTCAGGAGAAAATAATAACAAAATATTCCTCTTTAAGAGAGCTAGCAACTCTAATATAAGAAAACAAATTTGCATGTATGGTAGGAGGTCTCTGAGATAAGGATTTCCCTTCATACAATTGGAGTCCAATAAAAAATAAAATAAAACTAATCAAAAGAAAAACAACTCACTAAAATATCCAATGGAGCCTAGAAATGTATTCCTTGATGAATGGTACAATTAGTATAATGTTGAAAAGGAAAGCATTCAAAATCCATCTTTCAATGCACAAAAAGATTTTTTTTTAGCTGGCAGAGGAAGTGAAGACATGGATTTGACCGTTGTAGATAAAGCATGAAAATAGAAGCATAAAGCTCATCCACAAGGAAAATTTAATACTCCTCCTGGTTTCTCTTTTGGAGCCTCTAGCTCATGTTTAAGAGATTCTAGAATGAGTTGTACAAGTTCAGAAAACCCAAATGGATTACCGGGGTGGTTTGAAGGACTAATAAAATAGGTTATGAACACAACTATTGAAATGAAAAATCAGGGAATGACACAAGAAGACTTCAACACTTGTGTCAGGTTAGGCATAAAACTTGATGAAGATGACTTGGTCCATGATTTACAAAGACATAATAGAGAGGGCGTAAGAGTAAGTCAATCCCAAAGGCCCCATCAAGGAGGAGATTTTGTACTAGGGACAAATGGTGGAGGTCATAAATTCAGAGCATATAAAAACCCTTTATATCAAAGACATGACCAAAATCATACGCTAGGTAATTTTTCCCAAAATCAAAGCCATCCTCAATATATTTTGTGTTAGGTCCCAGAGATAACTGAGAGGGGGGGGTGAATCAGTTGTCTAATAAATTCAAACCAAAAACAACTTAACCAACTTAATGCTTAATACCGGTAAACTAGTTTAATATGCCGGTAGACAAATTTAACAGTTAATTGCTATATCGGTAAGGATTAGTGCATGAAACATAAAGACAAAGTCATCCACAACACATAACACCAATATTTGTACATGGAAACCCTGTAAGGGGAAAAACCTTACCTGAATCCGAGGAAGATACAAATGAGGACATTGTATTTATTGCTATCAAAGAAGACATATCATATCAGAAGGCATTGGTCTCTCACTTGGATAATTTAGATGAGTGGATTATAGATAGTGGTTGTTCACGCCACATGACTAGTGACCAAAGCAAGTTTCTAACATTGGAATAATTTGATGGAGGTGTTGTCAGATTTGGGAACAACTCTCCCTACATCATTAAAGGGAAAGGATCCATCTCCCTGAATGGTAAGAGTGGTGTAGATGATGTCTATTAGGTTGAAGGTTTGAAACACAATCTTTTGAGTGTTTCTCAACTCAATGACAAAGGTTACCCATTAGAATTCAAGAATGGAGTTTGCAAGATCTTTGGAAGCAAAGGTGAATTGATTGCAATAGGAAAACAAACTAGAGGTAACTTATTTCATTTAAACTCTAAAGTCAATAGTTGTTTGATTGAAAAAGTAGAAGATAGTTGGCTTTGGCATTAGATGTTTTTCCATGAGAACTTTGATAACATTGTAAGACTCAGCAAGTCAAAATCAGTAAGAGGTTTTCCATAGTTGGCCAAACCAGTGAATACTTTGTACAAGGAATGTCAGCTAGGGAAAATGACATCCTCAATCTTCAAGAGAAAATTAGATTTGGTTCATACTAACCTATGTGGACCAATGAGGACTTGGAGTATTCAAGGTGATCGGTACTTCATGATATTTACCGATGACTTCTCAAGGATGATTTGGGTCACATTCTTGAAAGACAAGACAAAAGCATTCAACAAATTTAAGGCATCTGAAGCCTTGGTTGAAAAAGAAAGTGGAAGGAAGCTAAAATGTTTGAGAACTAATCAAGGTGGTGAATTTACTTCAGAGGAATTCACTAGATATTGTAAAAACAATGGGATCAAGAGGCAACTATCTACACCAAGGACACCACAACATAACGGTATTGCAGAAAGGAACAACCGGTCAGTAGTTGAATTTGCTACGACTATGTTAATTCGAGGAGGTGTAGCTAAGACATTTTGGAGAGAAGTTGTCAGCATAATTATTTACACTATGAACCAAATACTGGTCAAAAGAGGTAAGGACAAAACACCCTACAAATGTTGTTATGGTAGATCACCAAATGTCAGTTACTTCAAAAATTTTGGTAGTAGATGTTCTATTAAAAGAAGTGATTACATTAGAAAGTTTCATGCCAAAAGTGATGAAGGCATATTTCTTGGTTACTCCACCAAGGGAAAAGCTTACAAGTGCTACAACAACCAGACTAAGAAGATCATTGAAAGTGTCAATGTCTGAGTAGATGAATTTCCTGAAAAATCTTAAGAAACTAGCAAGAAGAAGGAAGAAGAAGAACTAAACACACTATTTTTGGAACCAGAACTGATAAAGCCAAAAGTTAGAGAACTAAACTCAGAAGCCCCAATTCAATCGAAATAGGAAGGTCCAGCAGAAGATGAAGAAAGTAAAGAAGAAGAAGAACCTGATAATCAAGATCAAGTTATTACAAGGTATGCCAGACTTAATCACAGCCCTGATCAGATTATTGGAGATAAGAATGCAGGTGTGTTAACTAGAAGAAGGCTAAGAGAAAAATCTTGTATGATCTCCACCATTTAGCTTAGAATAACAAAAGAAGCATTTGCATATGAAGACTGGATCAAGGCAATGTAAGAAGAACTTGATCAGATAGAGAAGAATAGTACATGGTCATTGGTACCCAGACCGGAAAACAAGGATGTAATAGGCACAAAGTGGGTATTCAGAAACAAATTGAATGAAGATGGAGTAGTGTTCAGGATTAAAGCCAGACTGGTATGCAAAGGATATGCACAAGAGGAAGGTGAAGATTATGGTGAGACATTTGCACCAGTAGCAAGATTGGAAGGAGTAAAGACTCTACTTACATTTGCAACATACAGAGGATATAAAGTATATCAGATGGATGTTAAACCAACATTCTTAAATGGAATATTGGAAGAAGAAGTATACATAGAACAACCAGATGGTTATGCATTAACAGAAGAAAAGGATATGGTGTGCAAGCTACATAAGGCACTATATGGTTTGAAACAAGTACCAAGAGCATGGTATGAAATATTTCACTCTCACTTAGTAAAGATAGGTTTTCAAAGGACCAGTGAAGATAGTAACATATATCTCAAGATAGAACGAGATAAAATAATGGTAAGTGAGGTATTTTTTGATGATATCCTTTTTGGAGGTAATGATGATATGTGTCATGATTTTGCTAATGAAATGAAGAGTGAATTTGAGATGTCATTAGTAGGTGAGATAAAAAAATTCACAGGTTTGCAAATCCAATAGATGAAGGAAGGAATTGTTATCACATAATCCAAGTATGTGAAATAATTGTTGAAAACTTTTGGAGTGGGGGACTATAAACTAGTTGGAACACCAATGGTTATAGGTTGTAAATTGGCAAAGGAATATGATTCTGCATCAGTTGATGAAAAATAATATAGATCTATGATAGGTAAGCTACATTACGTTGTCCACAACAAACTTGACTTCAGAAAGATCCAAAGGAGTCACACATGATTGCAACCAAGAGAATTTTCAGATACTTGAAAGACACAATAGATTATGGATTATGGTATCCATATGCAGGAGACTTTGAATTAAAAGTCTATACCGAAGCAGATTGGGTAGGAAATGTTGATGACAGGAAAAGTACAATCGGAGGAGAATTTTTTCTTGGAGGTAGATTAATGTCTTGGAGCAGAAAGAAACAGAGTTGTATCTCTCAATCAACAACAGAAGTTGAGTATGTTGCAGCTTACATAAATTTTACCAAAGCAATTTGGATGAAGCACATATTGGAGGGTTTCAAGCTGAAGATATCATAAATGGTAAGAATTTTCTATGATAACACCTATGCTATAAAAATTTCTAAGATCCCGATGTTGCATGCTAGGACAAAGCATATAGAGTTGAAGTGCCATTTCTTGAGAGAGAAAGTTAAAAGTAAAGATGTATCACTGGAGCATGTTTCCCATAAAAAATAGCTAGCAAATATTTTTACTAAACCTCTACCTAAGGCTACATTTGAATATATTAGAGGTGAGTTAGGGTTTTTACCCATACATGAAGTCAACTGAGAAGATGTGGAAGACATTAATCCCAGAGCCTATTGAAAATCTTGAAGGAGGATTGGTGAAGAATGGAGCTAGTCCATAGGGGGAGCAGCTAATTGCAGATCGATGAAAGTGTGGATAAGAAATAGAATGGTTTATCTTCACTTTGGCATTGTTGTCAAAGGGGGAGAAGAAATGTATATGATTGATAGATTTATATGTTAAGGAGAGAAGAAAAATTGCAAACCAGTTACTAGCTAAAGATATGAAGATACAGTTGAAGGAGAGTATATGTTGACCAGAGAGTATGTTGACTAGAGAGTATATGTTGAAAAATGTAAACCAAGATTCCTATACCTGTGTATGCGCTTTACTCTCAATCATGACAATAAATGGTATTGATATTTGTATTGCCATCAATGCCAAAGGGGAAGAATGTTGGCATTGCATGAAGATTGCATTGAAGAAGTATAGTGTTGTCATTGATGTCAATAGAAACTGGTAATGAAGTAGTATAGCAACCAGTAATCAAGTAGTAAAGCAACCGGTATTGAAGACGTGAATTTCAACCGGTAACCCTAACCAGTTGGGAAGCAGAACCCTAACCGATGGAGCTTGGAGATCGGTTGTGGTGATCTATGACCGAATGATGATTGATGATGAAGATGCCATGTAAGCATGTTGCAAGTGACGAGTTTTCAAAAGGTTTTGGCCCATAAAGATAACCGTTTATCTTGGGAATAATCAAATGCATAGTATGAAGTAAAAAATGTGTGATGAGTTACAAGATTCAAAGTGCGATGATCTAGGAGTGGTTGTAGATGCCTAGAATAATTTAAAGTTGGTTTCATGCAATCTAATAGTCAATATTGAATCGATGTGTTTGTAATCTCTATGAGAATTGTAGGGTTTGTGTTGTGTTACCGACCTAATGTATTTTCTTATAAGGTTGATGATTTGACTCAATGAAGTGTTGGAAAACTTGATTAAGTGTGAAAGAGATTGTTGCCAAACCAGGAGGTGTGTCTACAAAATGATGTGAAGGAAGATAGGAGTATTAAAGGATCTGATTCAACAAGGAAGTATTATTTCCAGATCACTCAAGAACCTGTTGTTCTCTAGCTATTACAACAGTAAAATCCCTTCATCGGGTAAGTTTTAATAGGCTTGTTGTTAAAATTCTATAACCAAGTGATCCATTAGCAGGGTACTTGTAGTCAATCCCTTAACGGGGTGGTCCTTAACCAGATATGTTCCTAACAGAACACTATTATATAAGCTTCTAACCGATCTTGGCTCGTAATAGGGGGAACTTCATAAGAATTCAAAATACTTGTGGGTATTCATCCCCACCATGGTTTTTCCCATTTGGGTTTCCACGTGAAAAATCATTGTGTCAAGTGGTGAGAGATTGTGTGGATGTGTTTTTTTGGTATGGTTGATATGAATGATTGGTAAATCTGCATAGATATATCTAAATTGTTGGAAATGATCTGAAATGTGTTATTATTGGTATTACTAAAGTTGTTTAAGGTTTTTGTCAAATTGTATTTAAGTTTCATATCTGTTTCTTTATATCACTAAAGTATTAGGTCAACCGGTAAGGTTTAACAGTGCAAGTGTAGATTTGTTAAAGTGTCTAAACTAGTATACTTTGTGAGTTGTTTTTGAGTTGGAAATAAATTTGGTGAAAGCTCAGTTAATTTTCTATCTATTGATTCACCCCCACCCTCTTAGTAGTTGACTAGATCTTTATAGTTTTATCATATTATCACAATCGAGCACCCCCTTTCACCCATCCTTTTAATGATATAAACCCAAGGCCACTATTATGGAGGTTAATTTCAAACAAACCTGGGATATAATGCTTTGGATGGATTTGTGAACATTGATCATTACAAGAAGTTTGATTTCTCAGGAGTAATAGGTTACCCACACCCTATCTCAAATGATTTAAGAGCTGCTATTCCAAAACTCACAAAGAATGGAGCCATAACAGGGGAAGGACATTGTAATGTGTTTGATACTATGATAGAAGATTTTGGTTTTTCACCTAAATATGTTAAAATGAAATTATTTATGTAGTCAGTGACTAAAGATGCAAGAGATTGGTTTAGGGCATTAACAGATGCTTCAATCAGCAGCCTAGAAGAATTCAAAAGCCTCTTTTTGGAACAATATGGGGATCAAAACAACCTTGAATTTACTCTACATGAGATTATGACCATATAGAAGGAGCATACTGAATCAGTAATTGAATTTAACAAACGGTTCAATAAGGTGCTAAACAAAATTCATGACATATGAAGTCGGTGACTGAAGTAAGCATCCTCCATTATATGAGTGAATTTGATAGAAAGAATAATTATGAGATTAGATAAAAGAACCCATGTACCCTACAAGAGGCCCTGAAGATCATAATCACCATAGAAAATAACAAAAGAGTTGTTGGTAGAGTTGGGAAGAGGGATGACACAAAGTTGTATAACCCAAAAGCTCCTAGATAGAACAAGGAGGAAGACATGTTTGATAAAGTATTAAGTGCCTTAAAGATTTATCTATGAAAGTATGTAAACCCGATAGACCATAATTTTATAGACATGATAGACCAAAACTCCATGATATGCCTTACAACACAAATTGGAAGGATGGAAAACCAGAAGTTCCAAAACAAAACTCTAATAAGGATTTACCTGATCTGATTAGTAAAGGAAATTATATGACAGAGGACAATCCCTAGTGTAATGCATGTGATCTACCACATTCTCCACTATAATGTGTGGTGGCTCAAAGTTTGCAAAGTGAAGAAACAACATATGATCAATATGACCCTAATTAGTCAATACATACAATATCAATTTAGCCTTTTGATGGGGTAAATGATTATGACTCATCCGAAGATGATTATGAATATGATGTAAATGATCAAAGGTATAATCATTAGTGCTACATGCAACAAGTGTTTTCAAATCATGATGAAGAGGAGGACCCAAGGTTAAGAAAACCTACAGAAGAAGAACAAAAGGCATTGACCATTACAGTTGTGGCTCAAGCGAGGAGTGATTACAATCTAAGAAATAGAATTGTGAATCCAAATTAGGGGAAACCTAGGGGGTTATTTATGAAATAAAGCAACATGAAAACCAAATCATCAGCCACAACAGTAGCCAAGCCACAAGATGGAAATATTGCCAAAACAAAAGAAATCAACATTAAATTAGTCAAGAAATTGAAGAATGAACATATTGAGAAGATTGAGTCAAACACTTCATCTTTCAACATCACTAATGCATTATAATAGATGAAAATTTTAGTTCCTCTATTGGAGATGATGAAATTCCCTGGATATAGAGAAGAAACCATGAAAATGATATCTATTTTTCCCAGAGATTCGTATAAAGAAAAAAACCACCAAGCTCAAACAAAGGAGCAAGAAGAAGAAGTTGCACCTTTGGTATACTTGGGAACCATAATAATAAAAGATCCTTCACAAATAATCCCCTTTTATATGTCATTGATGATTAACAATAAATTGGTAAGAAATTGCATGCTAGATTCAGGAGCTACCATGAATATTATGCCTTTTGAAGTAATGAAATAATTGGGGATGTGGGTAGATACTACCTATGGAAAGTGATTCCATGGACAATAGGTCTTTCCTAGTGGTGGATGTCATGAAGCACATATAATTCAAAATTGTTTCCTACCCTGAGGATTCAAACAAAATAGATATAATAGTGGTGGATGTTCCCCCTAACTATGGGATGTTATTGTCTAGACAATGGTTAGGCTTGGTGGGAGGTCATGTTCAATTAGACCTATAATATGATAATATACCAATGAATGGGAATGGAGTAAGAGTAGAGAGGAAACCAAGATCCTCTTACATCATTGAAGACATAGACCCTAAACAAAACACCTATTTTTGTCATTCAGATGTGGAAAAATTCACAGTCCAATTGAGAAAGCTTGAGATAAAAAATACAGACCCCATTAGCTTTAGTCTCATGAAAGCATGAATCAGATATGGAGGATATATTTTGATGGGGCTTATAGAAAGGAGGGAAATGGAGTAGGAGTTTTTTTTTATTTCACCAAAAGGAAAAACATATAAATATTCATTCCTTCTATCATTTTATTGCACCAACAATACAATAGGATATGAGGCTCTTTTATTAGGATTAAATTTAGCATCCAAGTATGGGATAAAGCTCCTCAATATTTATGGAGATTCAGAATTGATCATTTCACAAGTCAAATCCAAGTATACCACTAAGAACACCAGACTAAAGAGATATAAAAATGAATGTTGGGATACTATTGAATGTTTTGACACCTTTTCAATAGAATGGGTTGATAGATCCCAAAAATTCATGGCATATTTTCTAGCTAATGTAGCCATCAAACAAGATGATATAACATGTTATGGTATATCTAAGGTGGAATTTAAAACTAGACCTTTTGTCCTAGATAACATATACAGTTGGCAAGTTTTTTAAAATGATGAGGATTTACTAAACTTCCTACATTGTATAGATAAATATGAATCCCAACAAGTTGATTTCATTCTTATGTGGAGAAGATTGATGGGAAAGAAACTATATTTGGGAAAGAAATAGTCCAAATAAAAACAAACAAGATCCCTAAAGGTCTTTTTTCCTTGGATAGGATATTTGACAAAGATGGCAGGATAGAAACAAATGCAGCACCAATTAAAGATGAGGATGTTGAAAAGATAAATCTTGGAACAAAGAATTCCCCCAAAAAATTTCTCATTGGTAAAAGGCTCACACCAAAGATAAGGGAGGAATTAATAGCATTGTTGAGGAAATATATGCATGTATTTTCCTGGTCGTATGATGATTTAAATACATATAGGGAGTGTTAGACACAATGCACCATTGAGAGGGGGAGGAGATGAATCAGTGGTTCTCTTTCACTTTTCCTTTGTCAATCCTATGTGAGCATACTGGTTGTTAGATCTAACTATGAACAAAATTACCAGTTAGTGAGGAGACTAACAAAAATGCAAATACTCACAAAGAGACATCACATAACACTAGGATGTACGAGGAAAACCCAAGATGCAAAAAACCTCGATGAGCAATGTTGCTGGAGTCTACTGCTCCAATACAGCCTCACAATGAAAACTTTGTTACAAAGTTTAGGGCACCAACCCAAGGAGCACCAACCCTTGATTTTAGGTCACCAACTAAAGGAGCACCAACCCCTGACTTTAGGGCACCAACCCAAGGAGCTACAACCCCTGCACCAAGCTACAACTCAGTGTTCACACTATAAGCTTCAATGACAAAAGTAGTTATCTTGTTACAAGTGAACCTTGCAACCTTTTCATATATCTTACTCTGTCGGTGAGATACTTTCTCTGCTACACCGACTTACTCTCCTACTACTCTTCACCTACTGCTTCTCTACTGAATCTCCTCCATAAACTCTTTGCACTTTACTGGTACTATACTCTACCGGTTCTCTTTCCTCCTTCTCTGCAACTCTCTTCTCAGGTGTTTTTGAGCACTTGGCTGATTTGCTCTTACATGCAGAAGTATCCCACTTTGCAGTAGCACAATGATCTTCTTTCCAGTAGCATCTTACAATCTCTTTGGTCTTCATACTTATAGACTAGTCTTCCTGCCAAAAACCCCATTCAAAATCTGGGCGGTTAGGGTTTCCTCACAATCCTTAAGGTCGATCAAATCCAATCAGATCTTGCTCGATCTGATCTACATAATATTCACCTGCACAAGTCCGCCATCAATGCGCTTTCCAAAACATGCTTTCCATCTTTAGCAGCCTACAACCAATTTGTCGGTATACATCATTAATGCCTCTGTTGTTTCCTTCTCGAGCTCTTCTATTAGCCTGATCTTCTTGCTTCGATCTAGGCACCAACTACTCCCCTGATCTTCTTTGTTGGTTCATTCCTCCTCCAGCCACATGCTTCTAACTTGATTCCACAAATCACGGGATCCGTTGTTAGTGTGCACCAATTGAGTTACCTAACTCCACATGACACTTCACCAACCTCTGAGAGCTTTCCACCTTGATCCCATGTGGCATCCATGTCGATTGACAGCCAGCTTGGCACTCCAAGTCGATCCAGGTAGGATAATCGATCAATCACCATACCAGTTCCTTACTTATGTTGGTTTGCAGACCCTTTCAGTCTCAACCATTCTACCAGTTATCTTATCATCTCTGCCCTCATCTTGAACTGTCAATGGAACTCTCAATCCGGTCTCCAGACAGGTAAATCCAAAGTATGTTCATTCCCATAATTGGGAGGTCTTCTGCATCTGCACCTCGCTTATATAACTGGTGGATTTGCATACCGGTTACCACTCTTGATGACACCATGTCATCAACCTTCACAAGACTCCATCTTCAATCAGGTCTTTTTACTTCAGACTGTATCTGCTTTATCTTGCCTTTCTTCCCAATCAATCTCATTCATTTCTCTACTGGTTTGTCAAGGTGATAAATACTTCACACTTCTCTTTCCAAACTATAGTGCACTCAATGCATAATAGGAGATAGGTTCCACTTACTTGGTGGAGTAACACCATCTTCTTTCTGCCATATGCTCATGTGACTTGCCTATTTATACAACATCTCTTCAAATAGGCATATGTGATCTTACGGGTGTTTTGCAACACAAGGTGATATCCAAGATATCACATCATGTACTCCTCCATATTAGTGTTGCACATACATCTCTACTACTGGTGATCATCCCATAATGGTTGACATCAACGACAACACAATGCCAATAGGGAGGACCATTTAGATAGAAGAAGAGACAAACCACTAAATCCCAATGCAAAACCATTTAGACAAAAGCAGAGACCTATTAATCCCACCTTGTTGCCTAAAATGAATGAAGAGATATTAAAAACGAAGGAAGCAGGGATAATCAAGTCAATTAGATAGTCAACATGGGTTTCAAATTGTGTTCCAATACGGAAGAAGAATGGTGACATTAGACTGTGTTGATTTCAGTAATCTAAATATATCCTCCTTAAAGGATAATTACCCAATGCCAAACATGGATGCACGCTTGCAAAAGATAACAGGATGTGAGCTATTGTCAATGATGCATGGCTTTTCTATTTATAACCAGGTAAAAGTGAAAGATTCATTATAGTTTAAAACTACATTTACCACCCCGTGGGGACATATGTATACACTAGAATGCCTTTTGGTTTGACAAACACATGACCTACTTTCCAAAGAGCTATGGATGTAGCATTTGCAGAATTGATCAATGTGATCATAATAGTATATCAAGATGATCTCACCGCATACTCAAAGAAATTTGAAGATCATTGTAGCTACCTTGAAAATATATTCATAAAAGCTCTAGAATATGGTATCTCTTTAAACCGCAAGGAATGACATTTTGGTGTCACAGAAGGGAAATTACTGGGACATATAGTTTCAAAGGAAGGGGTGAAAATTGACCCAGAGAGAATTGATGCCATTGATAGAATTCTCATTCCTAGAATAGTCAAAGCCATATAGTCAGTTTTTGGACAAATAAACTTTGTGAGGAGATTTACATCTAATTTTGTAAAAATTGTGAAACCTATATCTAATATGTTGAAGAAGGGTGCAAAATTGGATTAAAAAGTGAAGTAGGGATGCAATTGTGGGTATTAAAAAGGCAATTAAGGAAGCTCTTGCGCTAAAGTCTCTTGATTTCTCCAAGCCACTCCAAATATTTTTTTTTGCCTCTTATCACACCATTGTTGTTGTTATGTTGCAAAAGAATGATGAAGGTCATGAGAAGCATATTGCATTCTTTAGCAAAGCCTTGCAGGAAGATGAATTGAAGTATGATATTTGAAAAACAAGCCTATGCATTGATTAAAGCAGTGAAATTTTTCAGATCATATCTAGTAGGGGTGGAAGTGGTGGCATATGTTCCTAATGCAATAGTCAAGGACATATTCAGACAATCAGAGGTGACTGGTAGGAGATGTAGATGGATAAATCAAGTACAAGAATTCAATATAAACATCCAAATAACAAAAATAGTAAGAGGACAAGGGTTATTCATATTGATGGTTGAATCGAATTTGGAAGTTGCCCAAGTTAATAATGTCAGCCTAGAAGATGTTGTTATAAGTATAGAACAAGTTCCTTGGTACTCAAATATCACCTACTACTTGAAACATATGCAATGTCCTAAAGGTTTAGAGGAAAACCAAAAAAGATCACTCAAGTTATAGGCAGCTAAGTATTGTTGGTATGTGGCAACTGATCATCAAAGTATTGTACACTCAACAAAGTATTGTTGATGAAAAATGACATTGTAATCAAATCCTAAAAAGGCCGACTTCGTTTGGTGCCCTAAAAAAGCATGTTATAAGCGACTATGATGCTTAAGGAATTGTGAGGTTGATGTACTATTTTTGCTAGATAATAAGAAAGATTGGACGGATGTGTATGGTGGACGTAACCCATTCTGGGTGAACCATGTTAAATCTCTATGTTATTTGTGTCCTGTTTTATTCCTTTATCCTTTGTATTTAAATTTGCATATAATTGTTAGTTCATATTTGCTTCGGATCTGCTTGAAACCCTAACAATTGGTATCAAAGCGAGGTTTTCTATAAATTGGTAGGACTCTCAGATTTGAGTGGGAGCAATGGAGGATTCCAAATTCAAGGTCGAAAGTTTAACGGCCAAAATTATCAGTTATGGAAAATTCAGATGGAGGATTACCTATATCAAACGGATTTGTGGCGGCCGCTGGAAGGAAATGGAAAGAAAACGACCACAATGTCAGATGAAGAGTGGGACATTTTAGATAGAAAGGCACTGGGATCCATTCGATTTTGCCTTGCACCATCTGTAGCATTCAATATAACAGAAGCAAAAATGACTGTAGATTTGATGGCGACATTGGCTAAGTTGTATGAGAAACCCTCAACTTCGAATAAGATATTTCTTATGAAGCATTTGTTTAATTTGAAAATGAGTGAGGGAGGATCTATAGCATAGCACTTAAATGAATTTAATACAATTACCAGTCAATTGTCTTCGGTAAAAAATACCTTTGCAAAAGAGGTTAGGGCTCTCTTGATTTTATGTTCTTTTCTAGAAAGCTGGAATAGCTTGGTTATGGTTGTAAGTAACTCTGTCTCTGGTAAAAATACTTTGATATTTGATGATATTATTGGTGTTATCCTAAATGAGGAAATGTGAAGGAAAAGAACAGGTGAGACTTCAACATCATCAAATAGTGCTTTGAATGTGGAGAACGGAGGAAGATCAAAGGAAAGAGGAAAAGGCCTTGGGAATGAGAAGTCACAAGGGAAGTCAAAGAAAGGACTCTCTCAATCTAGAGGAAAGAAAGATTGCTAGTACTGCGGAAAGCCTGGTCTTCTAAAGAAAGACTGTTGGTCTCAGAAAAACAAAGAAGGAGACAAAAATGAAAATGACAATAAGGAAGCTAATATTGCAAGTAATACTTTACAAGATGCTTTAATCTTATGTTTGGATTAGGTTAATGATTGTTGGGTAATAGATTTTGGGGATTCATTTCATGCTACACCCCATAGAAAATATTTTCAAGATTATGTTCAAGGTGATTTTGGACAGGTATATTTGGGTGATGATGAGCCCTGCCAAATGGTTGGAAAAGGAAAGATAAAGATCAAGTTGCAGAATGGAAATGACTAGTTTCTGTAGGAGGTAAGCCATGTTCCTAATTTAAGAAGAAATTTAATTTCTATAGGGCAACTAGGTAGTGAAGGTTGCATAGTTACCTTCTGAGATAGTATCTGGAAGGTCACTAAAGGTGTGAAGGTAGGCACATTATATTTGTGTACTGGTAACACTTACTCTACCTTAGCTGCTACAGATAAAGTTACTGTAGAGACAGCAACAATAGATGTTGCAAGAACAGATTCGATAATGTGGCACCATAGGCTTGGGCATATGAGTGAGAAAGGGATGAAAATCCTTCACTCCAAAAATATATTGCCAAGACTAAAGAAGATTGATTTAGAGTTTTGTGAAAAGTGTGTTTATGGTAAATAGAAAAGAGTCAGATTTCTCAAGGTTGGGAAAGAGAAGAAGAGTGAGAAGTTAGAGCTTGTGCATTTAGATGTATGGGGACCGACTCAGGTATCATCTCTTAGTGGCTCTTGTTATTATGTTATTTTTATTGATGACTCAACCAGAAAAACATGGGTATATTTCTTAAAATAAAAATCAGATGTTTTTGAAACTGTTAAGAAATGGAAAGCTTTGGTTGAGAACAAGACGGTAAAAAAGTTGAAGTGTCTCAGATCAGATAATGGAGGTGAGTATTGCAGCAAAGCATTTGAAGAATAGCTCCTTAAATGGGATTCGAAAGCAGAAGACAGTTCCAGGAACTCCACAGGAAAATGGTGTGTCAGAGAGAATGAATAGGACTATCATGGAATGCGTGAGCAGCATGAGATTGCATGTTGGATTGCCCTTACATTTTTGGGTAGATGTTGTACATATTGTTGTCTATTTGATAAATAGAGGACCTTCAATCCCTTTGGATAGTGGTATTCTAGAGGAGGCATGGACTGGAAAAAAGGTAAATTATTCCTTTCTGAAAACCTTTTGTTGTGAAGCTTTTGTCCATGTTGATAAATAAAATAGAACCAAGCTTGATGCTAAATCTCAAAAATGTACCTTCATTGGATATGGGATAGATGAATATGACTATCAGTTATGGGATTTTGAAAATAAGAAAATAATTAGAAGTAGAGATATTATATTCAATGAGAAGGTCATGTATAAAGAATAGATGCAGGAAAATAAGCATGAACATGACAAATAAGAATATGTGGTGTTGGATGAGATTCCTAAAAATGAAATGCCATAGGTACCTGATGCTCAGCAACAACATATTGTTCCATAAATTCCTGCAAGTGTTAGACATTCTACAAGGTTAAGTAGACCCCGTGGAAGATTTTCTCCTTCCTTTTATTCTATTTTATTAACTGATTCTGGTGAACCAGAATAATATGAAGAAGCAATGTAGGTGGATGCCAAACAACAGTGAGAGCTAGGCATGAAAGAGGAGATGGACTCCTTGATGAAAAATAAGATTTGGGACTTAGTCCCTTTACCTGCAGAAAAAAGAGCTTTGCCTAACAAATGGGTTTATAGGCTGAAGGAGGAGGAAGGAGGTCAAAAAAGATTTAAGGCCAGACTTGTGGTAAAATGTTTTGCACAGAAGAAGGGTATAGATTATGATCAAATATTTTCTCCAGTTGTAAAAATGACTTCAATTAGAAATGTACTTAGTCTTGTGGTTGTAGATGATTTACATCTTGAACAATTAGATGTCAAAACCACTTTTCTCCATGGAGATTTGGAGGAGGAAATTTACATGTTGCAACCACAGGGATATGAGGTCAAAGGTAAGGAGAACTTGGTGTGCAGGTTGAAGAAAACTTTGTATGGCCTAAAGCAAGAACCCCGACAATGGTATTTAAAATTTGATAGTTTCATGGCTGAACACGGTTATCATAGATGTTATTCTGATCATTGTGTATATTTTAAGAGATTGGATAATGGTAGTTATATTATCCTGTTGCTTTATGTTGATGACATGCATGTTGCTAGGTCTAACATGCAACATATAAATGATCTTAAATAAAAATTATCTAGGTCATTTGCTATGAAGGATTTAGGTATAGCTAAGCAAATTCTCAGTATGAGGATTACATGGGACAGGAAAAATAGAACCTTGAATTTGTCCCAAAGTGAGTATATAAAGAAGGTGTTGAAAAGATTTAACACGTAGGATGCAAAAGCAGTTAGTACACCTTTGGCTAGTCATTTCAAATTGACTAAGGAGATGTGCCCAAAGGCACAAGAAGAGGTAAATAAAATATCTAACATCCCGTATTCATCAGCTGTTGGCAGTCTGATGTATACAATGGTATGCACAAGACCAGATATTGAACATAAAAAGGGAGTTGTGAGCATGTTTATGAGTAATCTGGGTATGGAACATTGGAATGTTGTGAAATGGATTCTTCGATATTTGAAAGGAACTATTACAAAGGCATTATGTTTCAAAGTATCTAATGTTGCTCTGAGTGGATTTGTTGACTCTGATCTGGTAGGTGATATTGATTCATGGAGGAGTACTATAGGGTATGTATTTACAATAGGAGGAACTGCAGTCAGTTGGATTTCTAGGCTGCAAAAGTTTGTTGCACTTTCAACCACTGAAGCTGAGTATGTTGTTGCTACAGAAGCCAGCAAGGAGATGATTTGGTTACAATGTTTTCTAGAGGAATTGGGTCAGACATAGGAGGATCACCTATTGTATATTGATAACCAGAGTGTCATTCATCTTGCAAAGAACTCTGCTTTTCATTCAAGGACAAAGCACATTCAGCTCAGGTACCACTTCATCCAGACTATTTTGGAGGAGGGTCAGTTATGGCTTGAGAAGATTCACACAAGTGAGAATCTTGTCGATATGTTCACGAAGGCAGTTCCACAGGAGAAGCTGATTTCTTTATCAGTTTCTATTGGTCTTCTTGATTGATAATTGTGGAATTTATACCAATCAAGTCCAAGTGTTTTATCCAGCGGATGCTGCAAGTACAATGGTGTCATCTAGTATCAGTCTCCAAGTGGGAGATTGTTTGGTGTGGAGCCTGATCAGTCTCCAAGTGGGAGATTGTTGATATGTAGCAACTAATCAACAAAGTATTGATCAGTCTCTAAGTGGGAGATTGTTGATATGTTGATGAAAACCGACATTGTAATAAAACCTTAAACAGGCCGACTTTGTTTGGTGCCCTATAAACGCATGTTATAAGCGGCTAGGATGCTTAAGGCATTGTGAGGTTGATGTACTATTTTTGCTAGATAATAAGAAAGATTGGATGGCTATGTATGGTGGACCTAACCCATTCTGGGTGAGCCACATTAAATCACTGTGTTATCTATGTCCTATTTTATTCCTTTATCTTTTGTATTTAAATCTACATATAATTGTTAGTTCATATTTGCTTCTAATCACCTTGAAACCCTAACAAGTATGTCTTGATAAGAGGGGACTTATATTGGAGAAATATAGATGGTGTGTTGTTATTTTTCTTAAACCAACTGTTGGCCATATAACAAGGATATTGAGAAGGTTGTTGATGATTATGGACATAACTGATTAAAGATGTTTTACTGTCTTGATATTATTATTTTGTCATTGATGTCAAGAAATTGATTTTCTAATTCAATATGATGTTGCCATATCTTAAGAAATATGATATGAAGATTATAAAGAAGTCGGTAAAGACATAGGAAAGAATATGATGAATAAAGGGATAAGTTATTCAATGGGCAACTCTATCGAGTCAGACAATGATGAGATCTTGATGTTTTAGATTGTTTTAACATCATACATATGTTGTAAAATGTAAAGGTTAATACTACACTATGTTATCAGGCAAAGAACCTAGTCGGTAAACCCTAAGGTTATCGCAGTCGGTTAATGAAGACAAAATGTCTATCGAGTAAATTTTAGTATTCAACGAGTTGTAACCGAGCTATAAAAAAATGCATTAAATGTTTACATGTGATATTTAATGAAAGAAGCTGATGAGCTAGAGCGGATCAATGATTGGCAAGCCGTGGAAGAAGTTTGTTAACAAATCTAAGGCAATGGAAAGTCGGCAAGAAGATCTATAGCTCAGATTGAACCGCATTACCCTAACACAAGTTCCAAGATGATTGTGCAAGTTTTGAGGCAGGGTAAAACATTTTTCAGATCATAAGATATAATGAACCTGGACAAGATTGAAGATCTGATGGCTATGATTGATCATGGGAAATGTGATCAAGGAGATTAAGCGGTTAGATGATTGTTTATAAATAAGAAACTGTTGATAAACAGTGGATGCGGGCAAGTGTATGCACAGGGATGCTACATAATGATCACCGAGCACAGAAGCTTGAAGACCTGTTGGAATAACAGAGTATTGATGCCCAATAGATAAACAAGAATAGTTCTATGTCTAGATTGTGTTGAACAAATAAGAATCTACTCTAGCATTTTAGATGTAAAGTTGCAGATAGATTGTATTACTGTTAGCTTGTGAAAGTAACAGGAAATCTCTTAACCAAGTGGACTTAACAGTCTTATAAGTAAATCCTCTAACAAGGTGACATTCTAAATAAGTGTTTGAAATCCTTTGACAAGGTCACTTCTAACAAAGTGAAGATCCTAACAGATCTGAGGGAAATCCCTTAACCGGGTCACATCTAGCAATGTGTTTTGTAATCTTTAATAGGATTAGCTTTTAACCGAGCATACTCTAGAAGAGTATATTTCTTAGTGGGTCTGAAATCCCATAGTGGTTTTCCCTATTTGGGTTTCCACGTTAAATCTGGTGTTATGAGGTTTATATTGTTCATATGCTTTTGAGTTTGCATGCTTGACATTTTTTATTCTATGACTGATATATGTTACCAAGGTTGAATCTGATGTTTTCATTGATGATTAAGTTTGTATGATTCAGCCCCCCCCTCTCATCTTGTTGGCTATTGGATCTGTACTTATATTAAGTATCAAAACTATCAATTGGTATCAAAGCCTTGGACTCCGAAAGGAAAGTTTAAAGGCACTTGAGTTAAAGATCCAAAGATGTATAAGAGGGATGCACCTAAGCTAAATAAGTCAAGTTTCTCTACATGGCAGAAAAGGATGAAGCTACATCTATAAGGAGTTGGAGAATATGCTATATACTATCTGGAGAATGATTTTGTTACACCGAGCACCTATCCATTGACTATGGAAGAGATAAAGGCAAAGCAAGAACACATTCAAGTAATGATTGAAATAACATCTACATTGACCAATTCTGAGTTTCATGATCTAGAAGGCTGCAATGATGCGAAGGCTATGTGGACTAAGCTCATATCTGTATATGGAGGAGATGAACATGTTCAAAGAGAAAAAGTTGATAGTCTAAGAGGACAACTTGAATCTATAAGGATGAATGAAGGTGAGAACATAACCCAGTACAGTACAAGACTAAAGGAGATTGTAAATCAAATCAAGGGAGCAGGAGGAACTATTGAAGAAAAGGATGTGACAAGTAAGTTGTTAAGAACCCTTCTACCTGCCTATGCAATCTGAGTCTCTGCAATCAATGAATTAAGGTCTATACCTAATATGCCAGTTTCCTTGGATGCTACTATTAGTAAGCTACATGCATTTGAGTTAAGTAATTTTGATAACAGTGGGTCATCGGTAAATAAAGTTGAATCTGCATTTAGTTCTTTTCATCTGAATGAATCTAATGATTACAATGAAAGAAAGTATAAGTACTCTGGAGGAGATCATAGTGGAGCAAGTGAAAGATTTTGGAAGAACATGGAGGAGGTACACAAACTGTATGAGGAAATCAGAAAGCAAGAAGAGTTTGAAGCACTATTAGCCAAAAGGTTACCAAGAGGCAAAGGTAAGTATAAGGGAAAACTACCCTTGAAATGTTTCAATTGTGACAAGATTGGACATATGGCTTCTAACTATCTTGATAAAGATTTCACTGAAAAGAGAGATTACCAAGATGACAGACAGAAAGATAATCATTACAAAGGTCACCGAGACTTCAGAAGAAGAGATAGAAAGACCTGCTTAATTGCTGATGAGGAATCTGAAGATGATAAATCAGATGAGACTAATACAGAGGAAGTTGTTTATGTGGCTATCAAGGATGGATCAGATGAAGACAGGTATGAAGAAAAAGCCCTAATGTCTCACATAAACACTAATGATTCTTGGAATATAGATAGTGGATGCTCACATCATATGACAGGAGATAAACACAAGTTTGTTATGTTAGAAGATTATGATGGAGGCTATGTTAGATTTGGTAATGATGCACCATGTCCGGTAAGAAGTAAAGGATCCATAACACTTCTTGATAAAGCAAGATGCGATGATTTTTATTGGGTTGAAGGTTTGAAATATAATTTGTTGAGTGTATCACAGCTAAACAACACAGGTTACTGAATAGAATTTCAGAAAGGAATTGTCAAAGTTCATGACAAAAATGGAAAGTTAGCTACTACCAGGACACAAACAAAAGGTAATACATTTCACCTTGACTCTACTCACAACAAGTGCTTGCATGCAAAGATTTATAACACCTAGTTATGGCATAAAAGGTTTTGTCATGTTAATTTTGATAATCTGATCAAGATAAGTAAGAAGCCTAGAGTAAGAGGTCTACCGAGTCTTGAAAAACCTGAGAATGTTATGTGTCGAGGATGCCAAATGGGCAAGATGACAAGATACAGCTTTACAAGTAAGTCCTACACTTCTAAGGGAATTTTAGATCTTGTACACACTGATCTTTGTGGTCCTATGAAAGTTCAAAGTTATTATGGTGATAAGTAATTCATATTATTTGTGGATGATTATTCAAGGATATTGTCAGTAATGTTTTTAAAAGAAAAATCAGAAGCTTTTCAAATGTTTAAGTGGTACAAGGCTAGAGTTGAAAATGAAATAGGAAGACAACTGAAATGTCTTAGATCAGATAGAGGAGGAGAGTTCACATCTGATGAGTTCAACCTATTTTGCAATGATCATGGTATTAAAAGACAAGTCTCTGCACCGAGCGCTCCACAGTAGAATGGAATAGCTGAAAGAAGAAACAGATCTATTGTGGATTGTGCTAGAACACTGATAATTGAGAAGAAGGTTCCACAAACATTTTGGAGAGAAGCAATAAGCATAGCTGTTTACACCTTGAACCGAGTTCAATTGAAGAAAGGTACTTTGAAGACACCTTATGAAATCTGGTATGGCAAGAAACCTAACGTAAGTTGTTTTAAGATCTTTGGAAGCAAATGCTATGTTCATAAAGATGATAGAAATGGAAAGATTGATAAAAAAAGTGAAGAAGGAACATTTCTAGGATATTCTTCTAGAAGCAAAGCATTTAAATGTCTGATCAAATCATCTAACAAAATAGTAGAAAGTGCAAATGTGAAAATTGATGAATTTGCAGAAAGAACTGATGACAGGAATTCCAAAGAACCAGAAGACTATGATGAATTTGTCTATGTGCAACCGAAAAGTCCTACCGAGATAACTGTTGAAGGAAATAAGGAAGATATCCAGTTACCGAGTGATGAAGAGGATCATATAGAGCCTACCGAGCCTGTATTAGCCAAATATGTCAGAAGACATCATGCACCAAGTCAGATTATAGGAGATAAGGATGATCCAGTGATGACAAGGAACAAACTGAGACAGAACACATGTTTGATATCTGAATTTGAACCAAAAATAGTAAAAGAGGCATTCAACAGTTAAGATTGGATAAATGCTATGACTGAAGAGATTGATCAAATCAAGAAGAATGACACATGGACACTAGTCCCAAGACCTAAAGACAAAAATGTAATCAGTATAAAGTGGATCTTCATAAACAAGCTAAATGAGAAAGGAGAGGTCATTCGGAACAAAGCAAGATTGGTTTGCAAAGGTTATGCCCAAGAAGAAGGAATTGATTATGGTGAGACTTTTGTACCTGTTGCTAGACTTGAAGGAGTTAGAACATTGTTGGCATATGCTGCTTTCAAATACTTCAAGGTATATCAAATGGATATCAAATATGCATTTCTGAATGGAATATTAGAAGAGGAAGTTTTCATTGAACACCCTGAAGGATTTGTTGAAGACAATAATAAAAATCAGGTATGTAAATTGAACAAAGCTTTATATGGTCTGAAAGAAGCCCCTAGAGCATGGTATGAAAGACTACACTCTTATTTGATTAAGATTGGTTTTATAAGGACAAGTGAGAACAGCAGCATGTATATGAAGAATGATGAAAATGGAATACTAATCTCAGCCATATTTGTTGATGATATTATATTTTTTGGAAATGACTCTTTATGCAAGAACTTTGGTAATGAAATGAGCAAAGAATTTGAGATGTCATTAATCAGTGAGATAAAGTATTTTATAGGCTTACATATACTGCAAATAAAAAATGAAATTTTCATTACTCAATCCAAATACATAAAGGAAATCTTGAAGAAATTTGGAATGGAGGATTCAAAGCCAGTAAGTACTCCTATGACTACAAACTGCAAACTATCAAAGAATGATGAATCTAAATCTGTTGATGAGACACTCTACTGATCCATGATTGGAAAACTACAATATGTTGTTCACAGCAGGCCTGATATAGCACATGCAGTAGGTATTGCTGCAAGATTCTCTATAGATCCTAAGGAAATACACATGACAGCAATCAAAAGAATTTTCAGATACTTGAAAAGCACTAAAGAATATGGCTTAGTATATCAGAAAGGAAATGATTTTGATTTGAAAGTCTATACTGATGCTGATTGGGTAGGCAACATTGATGATAGGAAAAGTGTTGGCATATGGACACTCCAATGAGACATTGTGTGTGATTGAAGCTTTTGTCATTGATGGCAACCTTGCAATCCTATGGCAACAACAAGACATTCTACCGACAAAGCATTATTCAAGCAAGATAGTGCACTGGCATCAACAAGACCACTCTACAACGGCACCGACACAGAAGAAAAGACGTATACTGACACAGAGGCTGACAGGATTTTTGATATGTAATATTTTGTTTATTATTGTAAGCCAACTTGGAAAATTGTAAAATGACTCTTGTATATAAAGGAGATCATTGTAGACATTTGTAGGGATAGGTAAGCGAGCATAAAGAAAATTATTAGACAAACCTAATGTGCGGATTATAGGTCAAGGGTATATGTAAAGAACAAAGCAAGAACCAGTACTGAATTTGGCATTAAAGATGCTATTATAAAGGAGTACAGAATATTGGATTAGTATAATCCTCATTGTAAGTCAGTGTGACTTCTCACTGAGCAGTGTGCTCTAGGCAATTGGCCTTCCTACATGTGCAGGCCCCTATTGTAAGTAATATTCTCTTATTGGCCAGTAAGCGAATATTGTGGGTCACAAATCCCACTGAGGTTTTTCCCACACTATGTTTTCTCGTTAAACATCTTGTGTTATGGTGTTCTTTTCATATGGATGTTTTTGATTTTGTTTATTACATTAATTCTTGCATACTGGTACATTGTTACTTTATGTTCTGCATGATTTTAAGAAAATTTTAATACCGGTCAGATACTGATTCACCCCCCCCCCCCTCTCAGTATCTGTGGGAACCCTAACAATTGGTATTAGAGCTTGGTCCTCTATTTTCAGTAGCCTAACAGCTTGAGGAAGATCTTGACACCGGTAAAAATGGAAAATTTGATGAAGCAACTTGAAGGAGCTCTTACTGACTATGATGCAGAGAAGTTGAAAAGTATCAAATTAGAAGATGATTTAAAAGCAGCTCAGGATATCATTCAGGCACTTCAAGAAAATCTTACTGTTACAAGAAATAAGAGAAGAGAACTTTGTGAAAAATTGCAAAATGAGAATGATGAAAAGGAATCACTTAATGATATGATAAGCAAGTTGAAATAAGAGATCATGACCACAAAAAATGAAATGCAGGATATGACTATGAGATTTTGCAAAGAGATTGAGGACAAAAAGAAGAATGAAGAAGAATTGACCAGAAGACAAAGTGATGCAGCAAATAAGAATACAAGACTTAGCTATGAAAATGACATGTTGAAGATAGATCTGATGCATACTCAAAATGACTCGAATGAACTAATGAGACAAAAAGAAATCTTGGAAAGGGAATTGGAAACTGCAAATCAACACAAAGAAAAATTCAAGAAAAGCTCAGAAGAACTTGGTAGAAGAACTTGGTACCTTATTGAAGAATCAAAAACCCAAAGGTGACACTTCTGGAATTGGATTTGAAGTTGGAGAAAGCTCCGGTACTGCATATACTTAGGATCATAGCAAACTGGTAAGACCTCCTAATACTTATAAATTCAATGGAAAATATTTTAACTGTAATAAATATGGTCATAGGGCAAACGAATGTAGATCTAGGAATTATCAGAATATCAATCCTCCCATTGGTCAATTCTCCAAATGCAACAAAGTTGGTCATAACTCTGAAAACTACAGAATGAATGTAAGATGTTATGTTTGTGGAAGATTTGGACATTTATCAAATCAATGCAGAACACAAACCGACATAGGTTATGGGAAAGTTATTTAGCAAAATAATGTAACTTGTTATGCATGTAACAAGATTGGTCATATTGCTAAATTTTGTAGAAGTAAAGGTACACCAGTAGACAATAAAAGTACTAGCTTGAAAGGTAAAGAAAAGGTTGAAGAGTTTAAGCAAGAATTCTCAAAGCAATGGATTAGAAAAGCTGATCTAAATATTGGGAATAATCCTCCACCGATAGAACCAACAAATGCTCCACCAGCAAATAAAGTTAAGTGAATACATTACCGACAAGCAATTAATGTGGTAGGTAGCGAAAAAGACTTTATAAAATAAGGTTTTGGCTCCATTTCATTTCACCGTGATTTTAAACTTTCAGAGAGCGCGAAGATTTCCGAGCTAAGGCATTTCGAGCAAGAAGCAAGCACACTCCAAGCAATCATTCATCCAAGACAGAAAAAGGTATTTTATCATGGCATCCACCTCTGCAATTGAATAAATAGCGAACCCTACTATTGTGGAAGTAATTAAAAGACCTAGGCCCATATTTCAATTGGTCCCCGAAATAGCAAAGAAAGATGATACCTTAGGTGCATTCTCTCAAATCCCCAAAGGTGTTGTATATGCTAAAGACCCTAGAATGTATATTCACTACAATATTGAAGAGCTAGGAGACGAGGAAATCAAAACCATGTACAAAACCAAGATATGTGATGAGATATGTGATGGTACCAGCAATATCAAAGCTGAACACAAAATCATTGAAACCCTAGGATTCACAGAAATCCTTAGTATTCCTGAATTTCCTAAAGATGTGATTAGGATAGTATTAAGCGGAGTTCATGGAGAATTTTTTTGGTTAGATACAATTCATAAGATCACCAAGCAAGCGGTAAAGGCTGTCACAGGGTTACCAGCCACCGGTAAAAGACCAGATAAAAACAAGAAAGTTTCAAATGATTTAGTCATTGACCTAACAGGTGCAACAACTGATAAAAGATCTTGAAGGGTTAATGATGTAAAGGATACAAATGTGAGATTCATAAGCATGATATTAGGTTACAAAGCCACTCATGCCAATAGACTCAACTTAGTTTCAAGTTTATGCATTAAGAGTGCTTATGACATAATAACCAACAATGCAAAAATTGACATCTGTGAATGGCTAAAGGATGAACTGATAGACAACCTTGGAAAGATAAAGAAGGATAAGAAAGGAACCTTCAGATTTGGAAATCTGTTAGTGTGTCTAATGCTTCATATAACAAAACAAGTTCCCAGTATAGGATATAAAGAATTCGGATATGACATGTCATGCCCAAACTTTTGGGGACAAACATAAATTTTTTTTTTTTTGTAAATACTCAACTAAGTGTGATTAACTAAAATAATGCAACTAGTTTGGTCTTAACTAAGTTTTTGAGTGAATCATCACAACTAAATTAATCGGGCGATAAAATTATCTAAGCTATAAGCGAGCTATTATCTCTCCACGAGAGTTATCACTGATCTTCCATTAACAAATAATTAAGTTCATTCATCAATGATCACAAACTAAATATATAATTTCTAAAATTAATTGTCCAATAATCTCCTATAGTTCTTTAATTTCCCGGGGCCTAAATAAAAGGATCTAATTATTAAATTTAACAACTCTATCAAATAAGAACTCCATAAATTAAAATACTTTATAAGTTTGAAATTTAAATGGGCCTCCTGACCCTACAATTATTGTTGTGTTATTATTTTTTTCTTTTTCTTTCAGGGGTCTATTCTACCCAAGAATTTAAAATCTTCCTCTTACAATGCTCCTACATTTATTTACTAATTTAAAAGAGCATTAGTTAATTTTACAACTAACTAATTGAATTTCAAACAACTATAGCGAATTTAAATTACTTATATATATATATATATATATATATATATATATATATATATATATATATATATATATATATATATATATATATATATACATATATATTGGTATATATATATATATATATATAAGAATATTCTAGAAAGAGGGGGGGATAGCTCTTATTTTATTTTATTATTTCACCCCTTTTTGTTATCACTCCCACACACACACATCTTAGTTTAAAACCTAAATGTGTTTGCCCTAACCCGAAAATAGGGTTAGGGCATGTGTGTAAAAACATACTTGCCCTTTTTTTTTTTGTGTGTGTGTGTTGTGTGTGTGTATCTCCTTTAATTTTGTAAGTGTGTGTGTGCAGTGGCGGTGGCTCGAGCATCATCTCTCGGCGGAGCCGAAGTGAAATGGCAGAGCGTGAGAGAGAGAGCCGAGCGGAGGGGCATCTTTTACTTATTCGCGGGCATGGGTGGAGGCAGTGCGGAGGTACCGCGGGTTGCAGATAGCACCGCCCACAGTCTGTGGCTCTCGCAGGCTGCGGACAGTGCCGCCATAGTTTGCGGCTCACACAGTCTGTGGACATCGTCGCCCACAGTCTGCGGGTTCCGCAGCCTGTGGATGGCACCACCCGTAGCTGCGGGCTCCCGCAAACTGTGGGCGCCGCCGCCCAAGGTTGCGGCCCCCTACATGTAGTTCGATATTTTTTTTTTTAAAACCCCTTCTTTTTGGGTTAAAATAAAAATGTAATACTTGTTTGTTTTTTTAGTTTTTTTTTTTCATATATATATATATATATAACGGTAAGAAAATGCAACCTATTTAGCAAGTTTATCAGTTTTCTCCTTCTTCTTTAGTATTATTAAATCTGTAATACATCACTTTTTTTTTTTTAAAACAGGTTTTCAAAAAAATGAAGGAAATATATATATATATATATTTGTATATTACCCTTTTATAACTCATTTGGGCAAGCTTGGGCGATTATTATCCTTGTATATCTTCTAATGCATGCAAGAATTTTCTAATACTTATTTGTAATTTGTAAAATGGGGAAAATATATTTTATTTTATTTTCAAAGAAAATAGTTGAAGAAATATATTTGAATATTTTTTTGTTTAAAAACAGCATTCTGCAAACTAAAATTTACAATGCATCCTAACAGCAACCTAATATATATATATTTTTTTTTGTGGGCAAAATAAACTAAGACTAAATGCTAATTTTTTTTGAAAAGAAATAGCCTACTATAATAAGTTTCACTTTCTGCATTAAATGGGAAAATAAATGACTGATTTATTTATTTTGCAGCAGCATAAATAACAAAATAATCATGTAGTAATAAACTAAATTTTATTTTCAGAATACACAGAAATGCATCTATTTCATTTTTTTTGCAAAACAAGAAGATTTAAATACAAGCTAATACTTTTCTCCTTTCTTTTTGCAAAACTAACCAAGTAGGAAAAATATATATTTCTTTAGCAAAGGTAGATACAAAGTAAATATGAATACAAATGGGTTTGAAAACCCAACAATATTTTTCTTTTCATGGTAATATGAATAAAATAACTACACTTCTTTTTTTGAAAATAAATACAACATAGCTCACATTCCTTTTTTTTTTTTTTTATACAAGCTACGACATTGAATACATTTCTTTTTTTTTTCTTCAACACTTTTCTGCAACATAAAACAGCAACAAGCTCTTTATTCTCTCTTTTCCCCATCCCAAGCAACCTACAATAAAACACAACTTGACCATGGAGAGCTCACCTCCCAGCCTAGGCTTACTAGAAGCCACCCCCGAGCTTGGAGAACCAAGCACTAGACGGGTTACAAACAAGCAAACATCACAACAAAATAAGGCAAACACTCAACATACATCTTCCCTTCCCAAGCTACACTTTCACCACATTTTGTGATGATCATTCCATGGGTGGAAGTGGACCAAGTACCATTGGGGAGATTGCAAGCCAAAATTTTACAATTCAAGCCACCTCATGGCAATACAAAATACAACAAAAGATACATCCACATACCTTATGCCCCCCAAAGGCTCAAAGGCCATATTTTCTCCCCTTATGACCCCCAAATGCATACACAAGGCTATGCAGCAAGGGTCACAAAGGACACCCTTGAGATCATTCTCCATAAGGAGAGCCTCTCACCCAAGGCTATCATACTCCTTCCACCCCAAGACCATCCTACTCCCCCAAGAGTAGGAGGTCTTGGACACTCCCAAAAACAAGAACACATAAACAAAAACATAGAAATGAAAGCTTACACTTTCTTTTTCCAACAACAATTTACATAAACACATCTCTTTCAACAAGCTTTTCTTTCCTTCAACAAAACAACATAAACAATAAATAAGAGGAAATAAAACCAACCTTATTTTGCCAATAGGTATGTTAGATTTAGTTGGGGATGAGCTGCCCAAATCCACACAAACTTTCCTCCAATCTTTTTCCCAAATTCTATTCTACAACTAATTTTCAAAACAAAAGCATAATCTCCAACAATGGAGAGTGGGTGATTACTCACTAAGTCCCCAATCCTTGCCTAAGAAGGCTTCTCACACACTTCCCAACCTCTTGGGTGAGGTGAGAGTTCCCATTGGTTGCCCTTCCCAACCTCTTACACATTACTAAAACTGGAAAGGGAAAAGGTGAGAGAAGATGGGGAAGAGAGTTTGACATCAAAAGGGAAGGTTGTCTATCCTAGGAGGAACTTTCTAAGTTGAATTTTCGCTCACCTTGGAAAAACCACTTTTTGAGGTGACTAAATAGTCACATGGGAGTAGTCACATGTTTCAAAATACCCCTAACCCATAGGTATACCCTTTGGACCTTTGGAAAAGCCCTAAAACTGACCCTAGGAGTCCATTTAACCCCTTAGAAACCTAGCTGAAGTTTACCTACGGGTCAAACCTGAGTTGACCACTCCCAAGACTCCCTACCCAAGGCAAATTTGGGACCACATTCATGTTTTTGAATGGCTTTGGTAGAAACAAAACTCCCTCCAAGAGACAAGTCAAAATCAATGACACTAATCAACACATGTGTCAAGTGACACAATAAAATACAATATAAAAATCACACATGGAATTTTGTCTCTTGTAGGATTACACATATACATAAAAATTAATTTTAACACTCAAGCATCATGCACTTCACAAATAAAATACATTACAAACAGGGTGTTGTCTCTCCAAATAGACAACCCCTGGCTTAACAAACGTACATTGGTCTAGGTTTAGTTCTCCATATAAATTCCATGGTCACATGGATAATTTTCCTGCGCATCTCAATTAACACATTAGTAATTCCAAATAATCACAATTATACATAATTAAATACATGGATTTCATTGCACATCAAACACTCATACATTTGGCAACAATAATTCAATATCTCATTCATTCAAATTCGATTCCACATAAGCAATTAACATAATTCTCAAAATTGAACCATTCATAAAATAAGCATCATTTTTCTATCATCAAAATGAAGTCCTGCAATTCCAATAACGACATTCACCATTTCAAAATAATTCTATTCTAGCAACATATAAAGTTTCATAATCATCAAGCATAAAATAGAGCATCATCATATGTCAATGTGATCCAAATCATGAAATCATATAGGTTCTAAATCCATAAAGCATAAAATAAAGCATCCATAATAGTCTCAATATGCAAATAACTGAAAATATCAAACTGAGTCGAGGTAGGGCCTCACATGACATACCGGTAGGAAAGCAACTGACAGAATTGTTCAATACCATGGGCGAGAATAAGGAAAACAACATTCATGACTTTTTCCAAGCACTAAAGACAAAAATGAAGAAAAGGACAAGGTTATCACAGAAGATTGTAGACAAATACAAAGATGATATATGCTTTGTTATTAAAAAGGATGAAATATGGATGGAAGCAGTCATCCCCAGGACAATCTGGGTAACAGAAATGGGCTATGAAATAGATGACCACATAGTTGAAACTTATGCCAAAGCACTTTTGGAAGCCCCGAATGAACCTAAAGAAGAAATATTTGGTAGTGTTGAAACCATAGAAAGCCAAATTCAATCAAAGAAAAGAGTGAAAAAGGTTGAGGCATTTGTGAGAAAATGATCCAGACAAGCAAAATCCATTAAGGAAGATGTATTAAAGAAAACCAGCATAACTGAAGATGAGTTGGCAGCCCCACAACCTGAAGCTCATCTATCACCAGTAGGTACTTCCTCAGAAGAAGATATGCCAGCAACCTTTAAAAGAGTTGTTAGGAAAAGAGACCCCTCACCGGAAACCACTCCTTAACCCAGAAGGACAAGGCAAAAGCAACAGGCTGTGAAATCTCCGGTCAGAAAGGTCACACCTAAAAGGAAGCTGACTCCTAAGAAAAAGAAAAAGTCAAAAACTGACTTGGCACCTCTAGACATTTTGTTAAATGAGATCACAGAGGAAGGAAAACTGAAGAACATAGGAAAAATTTATGACACCCTATCGGCTGATGAGAAAGGGCAAGTTGAGGAGAGTGTAATACTACACATGGACATGTTTAAAAAGGTTTTGATAGAAGTCATAAATGAAATTCTTGATGACTTATACAAAAGACTTGATGCTAGAAGGCAAGGAGTAATTGAACTGGACAAGAAAATAAAAGTAGAAAAACTACTTGCCGTATATCGGGTAAATTCCCCAAAAGAAATTGATGATCTGATAGCTCAGGCCAACCGGACAGTTTTTTCCACTGCACACCAACATACTTCACTGATGGTAGGTAGAGTTACAGAGGTTTCAGAGGAAACAGAAGATGGTTGGGACATATTTTTGGTTGAAAAAGAAAAACAAGAAGAATATAGGAATCCCAAGCTTATTAAGGTATATCAAAAGGATAAGGACAAAGGGAAAGGGAAAATTTGTGGACCTCCAAGCATAAAGGTTAAAGATAACCTACCTCCACCTATAAAAATTACAATCCTTGAAAACCAACCGGTAGCTGAAAGCATGGATACAGAGGATAACAATACAAATCTTGAAGTCCTATTCACTGTAAATGTTGATACCCAAAAGATCAACATAACAGTTGATAAAGACCCAAGTGAAAAATCAGATATGGCCAAAGAGCCTCTGGTAATAGGAAATACAGAGCAACCGACAGTGGATATAGGGAAAAAGATGGAATCTAAAGCACAAACAGAGAAACCGACAGAGCTAAAGGCTCCAGAACAGATGCCATCGGTAAGAAATGAAGCAGGAAAACCAGTGCTAAAGGAAATGCAGACACAAACTGACCTACCAGAGGTCAATACAAGCATGGTCACTTCCACCAGTACTCAGTTTGTTGGGTCACCATCAAGGTCAACAAATGTGACTGAGTTATTACTTGAATCCATCAAGAAAATAACTGACTATAGCTCACAAGCTTACAAAGCAATAGATGATTCAATACCAATTTTGAAAACAATCGCTCCTAATTGTAATATGGATAATAAAGATTCTTTAGGACAATTGGATACACTATGTAAATACATTTCTGGAAATATTGAGCAAATAAAGGTAGAATCTGTAAAGGACATTGTAGAAAAGGAGAAACAGAAATTCTTTGAGGAAGAAATTAAGAAGTGTAACAGAGATTTTGACACACTTCTACCAGAACTGTGTAGTTTGTTAAAAGAGTACAAAAACATGTACAAAGACACATGCAAAACAAACTTCCTGACTATAGATATAGACAAGAAGATAAGCAAGACACAAGAAGAGATAAACAAGCTTGCAGACAATTTTGTCAACTCACCAGATTCATTATCTATTTTTGAAGATAAGTTAGCAAATTTTGAGACAGAATTACTTAAACAAGAGAAAGAGAAAGAGACAATAATAAATAAGGCAAAATACTTGAGATCTAAACTAAGTCCAAGATTGGATTATCTAGCATCTCTATGGAAGGAAATCTTAGAGGCATTAACACCAGGAAGTAAAACACCGGTAGAGCAATTGCAGCATCTCATCGGCACTGTGAAGAGAACTGAAACAGCAATAAAAGATAGCAAAAAGTTTATGGATAGTATAAACTTAATTTTGGGCGATCTTTTTCAGATAATAACTACCCAACTACAAAGTTGAGGTTATGGACCGGTATAACTACAAACTCTACTAACATCTTGACAACCTTTGTCATTGATGCCAAAGGGGGAGTAGTAGGATGAGAAAATTCAAAACACAGGGATCATATGCTCAGGAGGAGTCCCTCATTTTTTTGGTAAATTTTTGGTCTACACATTTTTGGACATCTTTTTGGAATTTCTCATGAGTGTTGCCATCAATGCCAAAGGGGGAGATTGTTGGCATATGGACACTCCAATGAGACATTGTGTGTGATTGAAGGTTTTGTCATTGATGGCATCCTTGCAATCCTATGTCACCGGTAAGACATTCTACCAGCAAAGCATTATTCAAGCAAGACAGTGCACCGGCATCAACAAGACCACTCTACACTGGCACCGGCACCGACATAGAAGAAAAGATGTATACTGCCCAAAGGCCGATAGGATTTTTGATATGTAATATTTTGTTTATTATTGTAAGCTGTGTTATCACTGTTTTTAAAATTGGGTTCTTCTTTCCCCATAATTGGCTATGGTACCTTGAAAATTTTCCGAATGAGGTGTAATCCTAAGTGCTTCAGCTTTGTTCTAAACCTTAGGGGTTTAAGGGTTTTAATTTTTTAGACTCTTTCCTTGCTAAGCCCTCTGGTTTCTATTTTGCCGTTACTTTATTTCACTTAAGTCATGGGTCGTGGGATTGTAGGAAGTGTCCCCCCTTGTTATTTACCTAGGCGGTTATGTTGATTATTTGAAAAAATTTCGCCTTGTATTATTTCATTCTAAAGTGTCGGGCCTAGTAAATGCCGATCAACTTGAGAAAGGATCCGACGGTCAGCGCTATTTCACAAGGGTTAAGTGCTCACCCTTTAAGGCCGCGAAATAGCGAGAATGAATATCAGTCGTCCATGTGTCGTGACGGAGGAGGTAAAAGGTATAGTTGTCAGAGGTAGCTGGAGCCCCGTGGCTTTCTTCTGGCGTATTAAAAGGTAGCACGTGGCACAAGTCACCACAGTCAGCGGGCCCACCATTCCTCAGGACCAAGGGTTCAAAAGTGGGCCCCAAAGATGAGACAGCTCATAGGTGGAGATGACCTGGCAAGGACAGCTCTTACAATTTATTGAGACCCCGTGGCTCCTTCCAGCGAATAAAAAATTGACAAGTCAGCTCCGACAGTGATAAGGCGCCAGGTGTCCATGACGTGTCCATGGGCCCACCATCTCTGAGAGCCTTCTTAAAAGGTTAAATACTGATCGACTGTAGAGATGATCCGACGGTCAGCGCTATTTTGCAAGGGTTAAGTGCTCACCCTTTAAGGCTGCGAAATAGCGAGAATGAATATCAGCCATCCACGTGTCATGATGATGACATAAGCGATAGACCTGTTGAGACAAAAGTGGGACCCCCCATGGTTCTTCTTCTGGCAAGTGATAGAGCGACAAATCAGCATAGCAGGTGACTAGGTGCCAAATGTTAGTGACGACTCAGCAGGCCCACCATTCCTGAGGACCTTTTCGAAGGATTAAAAGGTGATCAACTCGAAGGATGATCTGACGGTTCACACTATTTCGCAAGGGTGAGGTGCTCACTTCTTAAGGCCACGAAATAGCGAGAATGAATATTAGTTGTCCACGTGTCATGATGATGACATGGCCAAAAAGGGGAAAATATGGGCCCGCCACAGTATAAAGGGAGATATTTGGTCGGTATCAAAACAGAATGCGAAGGGATTTTCTAAGCCAATGGTCGGATGCCGCGTGGTATTATGTAGCAAATAGAAAGACGGGACCCAGACTAAAGACAAAGCCGTCAAAATGAAATTAACAGTGAGACACTTGTAGGAAGGCTGCGACCCGTTGGAGCCAAAATATGAATTCTCGTATGAATTCGATTTTGAAGGGACGGTCGAAGCATGCGGAATCAATGTTATAGTTAAGGCCCAGAGTACAAGCATTTGATTTCCTAACAACCAAATGTAGATGTCTTTTAAAAGATTTTGCAGAAGAATAACACAAAGTTATCTTTTTCAAATACAGAGGAGGTGAATCAGTTGCAGAGTGAATTCCTTCAAGCAAGCATTAGGTTCTTTCTTATTTTGCAGCTATTTTTGTGTGGTGTAATAAGTGAAATTATTCTCGTGTTACAGGATTGTTTAAGAAGTGATATTCATCTTGTTGCATTTTCAAATGGCTCCTAAAAGGGAATTTTTTGGCAAGGTTAATTATTTAGAAAGAAATGTATGTGATGACTTTTTAGAGCAGTTGACGCTATCAACTAACCAGGCATCTAAGGCCAAAGAGTTAGTACCCAGGGCTCCCCGTCTGAAGATTGGAGAAGGATTGTATGACAAAGGCAATTGGTTGAGAGACTCACAGGTTGGAATGTCCGGGTTGGGGCAATTCTCCTGCTCCTCAAAACAGTGTTTGGGAACTAGATGTTGGGAAATTAGTAGTCCCAAGAGTATTCATGGATACAGACTTGTTAACCCAAATGGCATTAAACTATGATTCAATCACAAGGTGCATCCGGGATGTAAATGGAAAACCCTCGTGGAAATCAATGCAGAAGAATCGAGAACAGCGTTTGGGCTCAGTGAGTTTACAAGCTTCTTGGAACCCATAAACTTCACACAATTAGCCCAGGCGTACAGTGCACAGAGGAGTCATCTTCGGAATGGGCCTCTTAAAGAACTTTTTCTGAAAATAGGAGGGTTAGCAGTTGTAGGGCCTAACACACAAGAGGCTTTTTCATTGAGTATGTTTACCTTGAGGGCGAAAGGGATGTATTGGGCACTTTGCCAAGTTCTAGGAGAGGATGCTGAATCAAATATGCCAAACCATTACTTGTTAATGATTGTTCAAATTTTGAATCCCTCTCTTGCTATTACATTTGATTATGCTTCTTATATTGCCGATGCTATCCATGGAGGGTTGATAGGAATAAAAAAGGAAAGGTGGATAGGCCATTCAGATGGTACTCACTCTTGATGCACCTTTTTCTCTTCAAAGGTGGTGATTATTTCGCCAGTGGAATGGACCTGGTAAAAGAAAAGGAAGGAGAAAAGATGCCAGTACAACTATGGAGTACTGTGTTGTCATGGGACAGAGAGGATGCTAGCTTTCTAAAATTCGATAAATATTTTGCATCCAAAATAAGGACTCTCCTTTGATCTGACAACCCAAGAGTCCCCAAGGTTCTTCTGGAATTCTTAAGGCCAAAGGAATTCGCAGAGAATATCAAGATAGTTCATAACTGGGGTGATATGTACTTATATCCAGTCTCCACAGTTTTCAGAGTTTTTGGTTTCAGAGGTACCCCATTTTTGTTACCCTACCAGGTCCCCCTCAAAGTGGGAATAGCTGAGATTTTTAGACAAATTGGTGGCCTACAAGAGGCAGAGCTAACAGGCAGAGGTAAAGGAACAATTTTCCCTGCAACTACAATAGCCCACCAATTTGTAATCACCAAGGGAGGCTAGAATTGTTTTGAGGATTTCCTCAAACCCTACCATTTGTCCACTGCAGTGTCTAGATGTGCTGATCCTGAGGACTTTTACAATGGTGTGTTCCGGAAGAAAGTAGCATGCAGAGGTAGGCCTCATCAATTCCACTTTCCTGAAGACCTCATCAGGAATGAATTTGATTTAGATGAACAGGAGTTGAGGAAGGAAAAATGGGTGGCTTACAAGAAAGCCCTGGATTTTGTGCATCAATTTGATGCTAGCTATGACCCATTGTCTAGCTTCTTCCCATTGGAAGAGAAGATAAAATTTTTGATTATTTGCTTTGAGGATGTGATGCAAACAATAAAGGAGAAGAGGGAAGTCGTAATTAAGAATAACCCTGAAAAAGCAAGAATGATTTTAGGAAAATCAGCTTCCACTAAAGCAATCCCTCCTGGTGATTACACCCTGCATAAGAAAGCAGGTTACAGTGTGTTGGTGTCTACAACAGAGGAACCCTCTTCATCCAAAGGAAAGAGGAAGATACAAGAAGTCATTGACATCCAGGATAGCCCAAAGAAGCAGAGGGTGGGGAAGGAAGTGCAATCAGATACACCCCTGTATTCCCCATCCCAATCCCCTCTCCACATAGGATATGAGCAAGCAGCAACTGAATACCTCTCTCAGTTGGGCAGCTTGGGGGAGATCGCATACACCTATGATGAAGTGGAAGAAGGGATGCCAGAAGAGCCCACTGAAGCACAGATGGACATCACTTCAACTGAACTCAAAGGCCAGGAGTGGGATCCTGAGATAAAGAAGGCCACTAGTGCCTTTCTAGCTGATGATAGCTTTGTCACATCTGAAGCATTCATGCAATTTATCTGGAAGCAGCATATAGATAAATATAATGCTAGATGTGAAGCAAGAAAGGCAGAACAGCCTAATAAAGATCCAGCCTCAGTGGAGGAAGAAATAAAATAGGAGATGATGGAACAATTCAAAACCATCACTCCTGAACAGGGAAGGGATCTAGTAGCACAAGCTAGAGTGCTCATTCTACCAGAATGGAATATTGCTGATGCTCTGGTACTAGATGCAGTAAGAAAAGAGACTAAACCCATGGAAGGGGTTACATTCAGTAAGGACAATGCTGCACTAGTCATGTGGTCCCTTAAAAGAAATGAGGATAAGAAAGGTAAAGATATCTCAGGGACAAGTCACATGGGTGGACTGATGATTAAAAGAGTAGAAAGTACAGGGGTAGTAGAGGCTGCTAGCACTGTGTTAGAGACAGCCAAATTCAGTGTTGTAGTGGCTGAGAAGGAAGCCAAAGAAAAAGAGGCCCTTCAGCTTAAATTGGAAACAGTTTTGAAGGCTTATGATAGTGCTAAGGAGGAGATAAGAGGCAAAGATAGCATTATTGCCAAATTGCAGAGCCAGCTGGTAGGACAACGCCAACAAGGTGAGTCTTCAACATTAATGATCACCTCTTCTCCTACAAGACCTCCACCTGCTAGCCCTATCATTGAACTCCCACCATCTCCTGCGCCTTCCAGCTCTCAAATGATTGAGATAACTCCCCAAGAATTGGAGAATCTAAAGCAGACTCAGGCCTATTATGCGGGGAAGTATGAGGAGAAGATAAAAGCCACAATCTCCAGTTGTGCAGACACTATAAATGCTTCACTGCTTCACAATAGTGTAGGAAAGGTCATGGAGATATGGAATGAATTAAGAAGAGATAAGGCCATTTTGACACCCATTTTTGACAGATGGAGGCCTAGGGAGAAAGATTTAGAGTTCATGTGTGTTTCCTGTGATGAAGCAAGGGCCAATCCCATTATAAAATCTACCTTTGATATCACTAAGAGTTTATTGCAATTGGCAACAGAGGTGGATAATGTGGAAAGAAGGGTTAAATTGCTTAAGAAGGAATACACTGATCAAGTTTGTGAGTTGCTCCCAGGGATTTTTGCCAATCCGGATCAGTTGAAAGATAAACAAATATGGCTTAAAGAGATCGAAGTCAAATTGTCAGCAAGGGTAAAGGGAATCATTGATCTTGATGATACCTCTTTCTTTGCTATAACAATACAGGAAATAGAAAAAATTAAGTCACATTATAGCTTTCTTAATTCAGAAGTCAACAAACTAAGAAATTCTTGGAAAAGGTTGACTAAAAGTAAAGATGATGTGATCAATTTTTCATGGCCGACAGAAGAGACATATAATGAGTGGGAAGTTAAATATTCCACTCATGATCCGGAGCAGTTGGAGAGCGCCCCTGAAAAGCCAGAAGAGGTTGCAACTGAACAACCTGTTGAACAGACTGCAGAGGTTGAAAAGAGCGCATAACTGCTTTACGCAAAAATTGTAACCTCATTAATTTTGGAAATAATTGTAACAAACTCTCCTCGAGAAGTCCGAAGCTTTGTGCATCCATGTTGTTATAAATGGATACCAGGACTAGAGGGAAGGGGATCACAAAATTTTGTAAGAAAACGCTGCAGAAAAATTATCTGAGCTTTTCAAAGTTAATGGAGAAACAGAACTTTTTTGTAAAATCTTTCGAATGAGTATCAATATGCAGGCCATTAGTTTTGAGTAGAACTCTGTGTTGTCTTCAAAGTTATTTCACAAATTTATTTGTTGTTTTCATTCTGAAATAATCTAGGATTTTTCTGTTTGAATGGAATTGCAAAGCAATCTCAGTATAAGTGTTTCTAGCTTTTCTCTTTAGGAGGGAAATTAAATATGCAAGACCACTTATACCGGTAAATTCTTTGGGAGGAACTTTGAATTTTGAGGACCATAGTTTATTGTGAAATGATAAAATTCTTGTATATGTCAGGCACATGTAAGGATTAATAGAAACCGAGCAGATGGGAAGCATATAGATATATTGTTTTAGGAAGTTTTATTTGAAGTTAGGTGACTCTGTGACCTTGGATAAGGCACTGGTATTAATGGAGGTTGTTTATTGCATACTTTGTTGATCAAAATGCTGAAGTCAAGTATCGTATTCATGCTTTGTTTTCAGTTACTTTCAAGGTGAATAAATCCACTGGTTTCTGGACTGGTTTGCTATGGGTTCGTTGCTTAAGAGTGTGAAGTTAATTTCACAAAGGGTATACCCACCTGGGCTCAAAGAAAAGCCCGAAGTGTAGAAGGTCAAACCAAACCTTGTCATATGTTGTCTCTAAAATTTCTTTATCCTTGATGTCTTCTCGGCACCCATTTTAGATTGTATTATTTTAAGGGCATTGAAGGGGAATCAGATTTTGAGAACAACAAAAGTGGCGACTCTACTGGGGAGAGTTATAATAAAGATAAAGATATAGATCTGCGCCGAGATTTGTGGAGAGTATTGTTGTGTTGCGAGTAAAACTGCTTGTTTTTATTTTTTCCCATAGTTTTGTGGGTGGTGACTCTGTTACCATTGAACCAGTCCTTGTGAGAATACAAATTTTTGTTTAAAAAGAAAGACAAGCAAGATTCAAGGAAATAAGAACACAAGATCATTCATGAAGAAACATCCTCGTGAAACCTTGCAAGAAGGTCTGCCAGAGCAGTCACGAAGAGGCCAGAAGAGATCTGTGATGCATGAGCCATCAAATGCTGCGTGGGTGCAAAAAGGCAACAATACTGGTAAGATGCCTGATCGACCTATCTATGCCAAGTCAAATTCATCTTCTAGAGATTCAGAGCATGATATTTTAGGTTTCCATTCAGGATTGTTTGGAAATATTGATGATGCACCTGTTTTAAGTCGAGACCTATCTCATGTTAGTGTTTTCGTAAAAGATAGAACCAGTTCAAATGCAATTAGGCACTCTGTTCCTAGGACAGTAGATGGGAACATTAGCCTGATTGACATAGATCAAATTAATGCATCAGACTCTGAAGAAAATTATCTTGATGAGGATAAAATGTCTCAAGAGATTGAAGAGTTAAACAAAAGAGTTCATCATTTAATATCCCTGAGAGCCCAAAAGGAGGCAAATAAGGAAAAGGAAGTTAAAGCCAAAATAATGGAGAGAGATAGGCTTCTTAGGCAGATAGCTGATCTTGAAGTGCTTGCTAGGGAAAAGGAAAAGGGTGATGAAGAGGGCCCAGTGATTAGGAATATCTTAATCCCTAATATTAGACCAGTTTCTAAGTCAGTAGCCCAGCCACATAAGGAAGCATCTAATGACTCCCAGCTTCCTAAAGTCAATTTAGACAAAGGGAAAAAGATATGGGTAGATGATAAAGTAGAGTCTAAAACTACAGAAGGGATTTCTCATAGGATCCTAGCACATGAGAGAGAGATGGAAAGGATGAGAAAGGAAAAGGAAGACCTCCAAATGGAATTGGAAAAGGCTGAGTTAGAAGCAGCAAATCAGGAAGTTAAAAGAAAGATAAACTACTTAAAAGCTCCCCCTATTAAATTCCCATCGAAAGATCTTAGCAAGCCTAATCCCCAACACATCTCTTTTCCTCAGGTCAATACTCAACCTGCAGTACATGCTAACATTGCCTCAGCAAGCTAGATACCTTCAAATAAACAGTACACCCAAACATCTCAATCCCCAATCCCAAAAGCTAAAATGATCATGGGGAATAATAGTACTGTTTCCCCTTTCCAAAGAAGGCCAATTAATTTAGAACAATATAGGCAATTGTTTTTTGATGGGATCCCAGGGTATCCAAATCATGTGCCCACTGAGCTAAGAGATAAGCTCCATAAGTTTGCTGGGAACAATGCAGTCAGTGCTGAAGAACATTTGAAATCTTTTGGGGATCTGATAAATGATTATGAGATAGCAGATGAAGATGTCATTATGAAACTGTTTGTTCAATCCCTGGTTGATGATGCAAGAGATTGGTACAGAGGTCTTCCAGTAGCTAGCATAGGTTCATGGGAAGAGTTCAAAAATTGTTTTCAAGAACAGTACGGTGATAAGACTAATGTGAGTTTCATGCTGAATGAGTTCAATAATATTAGAAAATCTGAAAATGAAATAGTCACTGATTTCAATGCTAGGTTCCAAAAAGCTATGCATAGATTGTATCAGGTAATGAGGCTAGATGACAATATGTGCCTTAATACATATTACAATGCATTTGATTCCAAAATGGCTTATATCCTGAGAGATAAAAATCCTCATAACCTGAGGGATGCCTTTAGAATTGCCATAAATGTAGAAAGTAATAGAAAGGCATCTGGAAAATTAGGAAAAAGGATAGATGGAAGATTATGGTATGAAACCAAACAGCAACCTAACAAAGTTGCTAAAGAGGAGGATAAAATAGAAAAACTAGTTACTGCTATGAAAGATTTGACTACTAAGGTCAACAAAAATGATAAGCCTCACTATAACTGACAGGATAGACCTCCTAGGTTACATGATATGCCATACAATACAAATTGGAAGGATGGTAAGCCCCAAGTTGAGAAGCCTAAAATTGCCCAAAGCCAAGATACACCAGATCCTTTGAAAGGGAAAACTGTTAATAATATAGAAAATACTCCTTAGTGTATTGCTTGTGATGGACCACATTCTCCCCATCAGTGTGCAGTGGCTCAAGCTTTGGAAGAATCCATGAGACCAAAAGCAGAGCTTGACATTAATATGTTTGAAACTATCATAGAAAGTGATGAGGAATCTATACAAAGTGAGTACAGTGATGTGCTAGATAATGAAAGGTTAGTGCAAGGACAGTTAGCCTTAGGTTGGCATCCCACACTGAATGTGGTAACAAATGAAGATGAAGAAATTCATCTTAGGAGGCCCAGTGAAAAAGAAGTTAAAAATCTCACTAAGACTGCAATTGCCAAAGAAAAACATAACTACAACCTGAGAAGCACCAAGAGAGATATTGATCAAGGTGAGCCAGGTTCCATGTTTGTAAAAGAAGTCACTAAGAAAGGGGCATCAAGCAGTATTACTGCTACTTTTAAGGCTAGTCAAGAAAAAGAGGAACAAGTTAAAGATTTACCAAGAACCACAGATGCCAAAAATGCTGGTGATGTGCAAAAGGCAGAGATAATAAAAAAGGCCAGTCAATTTAAAACAGAAAAGGTTAAGGTAAATACTGAGAAATGTAATAATTCTACATTTGATATGGCCCAGGCTCTAACTCAAATGAAAGTCATTGTTCCATTAATAGAATTACTAAAGATTAAAGAACATAAGGATGCAGCTTTGTCTTTATTCTCTGGTATATCTGATAGTGACTCGGTATTACCCACTGGCTCGGATAAAGTTGGAAAGGATCAAGAGCTCCAAACCCCAGAGGTATATGTTGGAACTACTATCACTCAGAAGCCTTCTCAGGTGGATCCCTTTTATGTTACTTTGCTAGTCAATAACCGGTTAATTAAAAACTGCATGATAGATTCAGGAGCAGCTGCTAATGTAATGCCCTATGGTGTTATGAAAGAATTAGGATTGTCAGTAACTACTGTGTATGGGAAATGTTATGCCATGGATAACAGAGAAGTGCCTGTGATAGGTACAATGAAAGATGTAGAAGTAAAAATAGTTGCATTTCCCGAAGCTACTTATAAAATGGATGTTATTGTCAGAGATACTAAACCCCACTATGGCATGTTACATTCTAGGCAGTGGGCAGCAGCAATGGGGGAAATGTTCAATTGGACTTGTCTTATGCTACTATTCCTATTGGTGGCAATCAGGTCAAACTATACAGGGAGCCACGAGCTCCTAAGGTAATTGAAAAGGTGGACCCTAGTATGCTTAATTGTATGATTGATGTGGATTTAGATAACTTCAGACTTCAGCCATTATCACCCCAGTTGAAGAACACTGACCCAATTGTAGTCGAGTTACAAGCACAGCAGTATGGGTTGTGGCAGATGTATTTTGATGGAGTTTGCTCCAAAGAAGGATCTGGAGCAGGGGTTCTTTTTGTATCCCCATCAGGTATAACTTTTAAATATTCATTCTTATTGGCATTCCAGTGCACAAATAATACTGCAGAGTATGAAGCCCTGTTATTAGGACTTGAGGTTGCAAAAAGGCATGGAATCCGATTGTTGAAAGTGATGGGTGATTCAAAGCTGGTTGTCTCTCAGGTAAGATCTAAATATGCATCTAAGAATGATAAATTGAAGCAATATAAGCATGTTGTTTGGGATATTATTGAATATTTTGATGCCTTTTCTATCAATTGGATAGAGCGAGCAAAAAAATATTATGGCAGATTTCCTAGCTAATGTTGCTTTAAAAAATGATGATGCAACACTAACTGGTATTTCCACTGTGGAAATAAAAGCTAGGCCCGCTATCCCTGATAATGTATATAATTGGCAAGTTTTTGCTGACGATGAAGATATTCTTAGGTTTATCCAATGTGTTGATGATTATGATGGACAAAAAATTGATTGCAATGCATTGGTGGAAGTGGTGGATGACAGAGAGACAGTGTTTGGAAATGATATTGTCCAGTTGGAAACTAACGAGATACCTAAAGGGTTGGTGGAGTTAGAAAGTATGTTTAGTTATAATGACAGTCATTTACACCAGCAATCTACCACCAAGTTAGAAGAGTTGGAAGAGGTCAACCTGGGGACAGAAACATCCCCCAAGTTGGTATATATTGGAAAGAAATTACCCCCTCATGTTAGGACTAATCTTATCAATTTATTGAAAAGGTATAAGCATGTATTTTCTTGGTCTTATGAAGACCTAAAGGCGTATAGACAAGATCTTTTTCAGCATGAAGTTCCTTTACTTCCAGATGCTAAGCCATTCAGACAGAAACAGAGACCTATCAACCCCTTATTAGAAACAAAAATGCAACAAGAGTTGACAAAATTGAGAGAAGGGGGAATTATTAAACCAATAAGGCATTCTTCATGGGTCTCTAATTTGGTCCCAGTAAGGAAGAAGAATGGAGACATCAGATTGTGTGTGGATTTTAGGAATCTGAATGTTGCTTCCCTAAAAGATAATTATTCATCTCCAAACATGGAAGCAATGCTACAAAGAGTGACAGGTTGTGATCTTTTGTCCATGATGGATGGTTTCTCAGGATACAATCAAGTGCTTGTAAAGGAGTCTGAACAGTTTAAAACAGCTTTCACTACTCCATGGGGAACCTATGTATATGTGAGAATGCCATTTGGATTAAAAAATGCAGGGGCTACATTTCAGAGAGCTATGGATGTGGCTTTTAAGGAATTCATAAATATCATTATGGTGGTTTACCAAGATGATTTAACTTGTTTCTCAAAGAGAGCTGATGATCATTGTGGACATCTAGAGAAGGTGTTCGATAAAGCCTTGGAATTTGGTGTATCACTGAATCCCAAGAAATGTCATTTTGGGGTCACTAAAGGAAAGTTATTGGAACACATAGTTTCCAAGGAAGGGGTAAGAATAGACCCTGAAAGAATTGAAGCAATTAACAGGGTCTCTGAACCTAAAAATGTGAAAGGTATTCAATCCTTTTTAGGCAAAGTGAATTTTGTCAGGAGATTCATTGCAAATTTTGTTGAGATAGTGAAGCCTATTGTCAAGTTGCTCAGGAAGGATGCAAAGTTTCATTGGGATCAAGAAGCCTCAAAAGCTTTTAATGAGATTAAGAAGGCAATCCAGGAAGCACCAGTGTTGAAATCCCCGGATTATGGTAAGCCTTTTTCTCTGTTTTCTTTTGCTTCATATCACACGGTGGCTGCAGTATTACTACAAAAGGACAATGAAGGATATGAACATCCCACTATGGCATGTAATATTTTGTTTATTATTGTAAGCCGACTTGGCAAATTGTAAAATGACTCTTGTATATAAAGGAGATCATTGTAGACATTTGTAGGGATAGGTAAGCGAGCATAAAGAAAATTATTAGACAAACCTAATGTGCGGATTATAGGTCAAGGGTATATGTAAAGAACAAAGCAAGAACCAGTACTGAATTTGGCATTAAAGATGCTATTATAAAGGAGTACAGAATATTGGATTAGTATAATCCTCATTGTAAGTCAGTGTGACTTCTCACTGAGCAGTGTGCTCTAGGCAATTGGCCTTCCTGCATGTGCAGGCCCCTATTGTAAGTAATATTCTCTTATTGGCTAGTAAGTGAATATTGTGGGTCACAAATCCCACCAAGGTTTTTCCCACACCGAGTTTCCTCATTAAACATCTTGTGTTATGGTGTTCTTTTCATGTGGATGTTTTTGATTCTGTTTATTACATTAATTCTTGCATACCGGTACACTGTTACTTTATGTTCTGCATGATTTTAAGAAAATTTTAATACCGGTTAGATATTGATTCACCCCCCCCCCCCCCCTCTCAGTATCTGTGGGAACCTTAATAAAAAGCACAAGTGGAGGAGCTTTCTTCTTAGGAGAAAGACTAGTGAGTTGGCTTAGCAAGAAACAAGGATGTATTTTTCAGTCAACAGCTGAAGCTGAATATGTTGCTGCAGCACTGAATTGTACCAACATTGCATAGATCAAACAATTGTTGGAAGGTATAAATGAGAAAGTTACCGAGCCAGTAACTATATTCTATGACAATACTAGTGCAAGTAATATTTCAAAGAACCCTGTTATGCACTCTAAAACAAAGCACATATCTATCAAATATCATTATCTTAGAGAAAAAGCTCATGAAAAGAAAGTGGTGTTGGAATATGTTAACACAAAGGAACAAATAGCTGATATCTTCACCAAGCCACTACCAAAGGACACTTTTGAATTTCTTAGAAGTAAGTTAGGGGTCCTACCCCTATCTCTTACTCACTGACCGAGTTCGGTGAAAGCATCACTTTGATGAATCTATTGAATAACTTTTAGGGAGCTGATGCTGGAGTGATACACTTTAAGAATGTTTTTCTAAAAGTGCACTGGAACAATATTGGGATAATACAGACAATGATACAGGGAACAGGAATTGTAAACAAATTCTCTGACCGAGACTCAGTTGATACACATCAGCAGGAAATAACTTCTTACAGAAACAACTTATGTTTTAGTTCTTTTCTTTTTGGCATTGTTGTCAAAGGGGGAGAAGACTACCAGGGGGAGAAGACCTACCCAAGGAGGAGAAGACTACTAGGAGGAGAAGACCTGAGAAGATTGAGAGAAAACCAGAAGAGAAGTCTGATGTATGGGGGATCGCATTTCAGCATTTTAGAATCACAGCAATCCGAATTCTTAACGGTCAAATCAATTGGTTTTGCCATCAATGCCAAAGGGGGAGATTGTTGGCAATATAACAAGGATATTGAGAAGGTTGTTGATGATTATGGACATAACTGATTAAAGATGTTTTACTATCTTTATATTATTATTTTGTCATTGATGTCAAGAAATTGATTTTCTAATTCAGTATAATGTTGCCATATCTTAAGAAATATGATATGAAGATTATAAAGAAGTCGATAAAGACATAGGAAAGAATATGATGAATAAAGGGATAAGTTATTCAATGGGCAACTCTACCGAGTCGGACAATGATGAGATCTTGATGTTTTAGATTGTTTTAACATCATACATATGTTGTAAAATGTAAAGGTTAATACTACACTATGTTATCAGGCAAAGAACCTAGTCGGTAAACCCTAAGGTTATCACAGTCGGTTAATGAAGATAGAATGTCTACCGAGTAAAGTTTAGTATTCACGGAGTTGTAACCGAGCTATAACAAAATGCATTAAATGTTTACATGTGATATTCAATGAAAGAAGCTAATGAGCTGGAGCAGATCAATGATTGGCAAGCCTTGGAAGAATTTTGTTAACAAATCTAATTCAATGGAAAGTCGGCAAGAAGATCTACAGCTCAGATTGAACTGCATTACCCTATACAAGTTCCAAGATGATTGTGCAAGTTCCGAGGTAGGGTAAAAAAATTTTTAGATCGTAAGATACAATGAACCTGGACAAGATTGAAGATCTGATGGTTATGATTGATCATGGGAAATGTGATCAAGGAGATTAAGTGGTTAGATGATTGTTTATAAATAAGGAACTGTTGATAAACAGTGGATGTGGGCAAGTGTATGCACAGGGATGCTACATAGTGATCATCGAGCATAGAAGCTTAAAGACCTGTTGGAATAACAGAGTATTGAAGACCTATTGGAATAACAGAGTATTTATGCCCAGCAGATAGACAAGAATAGTTCTATGTCTAGATTGTGTTGAACAAATAAGAATCTGCTTTAGCATTTTAGATGTAAAGTTGCAGATAGATTGTATTACTGTTAGCTTGTGAAAGTAACAGGAAATCTCTTAACTGAGTGGACTTAACAGTCTTATAAGTAAATCCTCTAACAAGGTGACATTCTAAATGAGTTTTTGAAATCCTTTGACAAGGACACTTCTAACAAAGTGAAGATCCTAACAGATATGAGGGAAATCCCTTAACCGGGTCACATCTAGCAATGTGTTTTGTAATCTTTAACAGGATTGGCTTTTAACCGAGAATACTTTAGAAGAGTATATTTCTTAGTGGGTCCAAAATCCCACAGTGGTTTTTCCCTATTTGGGTTTCCACGTTAAATCTGGTGTTATGAGGTTTATATTGTTCATATGCTTTTGAGTTTACATGCTTGACAGTTTTTATTCTATGACTGATATATGTTACCGAGGTTGAATCTGATGTTTTCATTCATGATTAAGTTTGTATGATTCACCCCCCCCTCTCATCTTGTTGGCTATCGGATTTGTACTTATATTAAGTATCAGAACTATCACCAACATCAATCACAAGTGGTGTTGAAAGATATGCACAATGGAGTGTGTGGAGGATATTTTTCAGCTAAAACTACTGCCTACAAGATTCTAAAGGTTGGTAATTATTGGCCTAGTGTTTTTAGAGATGCATTTACTATTAGGCCCAATATGGAAAGCTAATGTACTGAGAGGGGAGGGGTGAATCAGTACTTCAAATCTTTTCTTCAACAATAACTTTACTGTTAAGCATAAACTGAAAACTGTTGTAACATAATATAATGCTAAAACAAATAAATAACAATCATACATGATTCACTCCATAACAAATATATTTTGGTTACGCAGAAACTCTTGGTTAGAGAGAAAAACTACGGTGGGGATGACACCCACAACTTCACTACTGTAATAATAAAGGTTGCTCAGTCAGAGCTACATGTTTATCTATTTCTGATAGCTTACCTTGTTAGGAGTATCAAGATCTTTAGATTTACCTTGCTAAAGGATTTTACAACACTTATTCTAAATGTTGGACCTGGTTAAAGGCTTTACAATTTATAGACTTTGTTAGAGTCTTTTACCCTGTTAAAGGTTTCTCTTACAACTCAAAATATTACAATCAAAATCTTACAAAATATCTGCAACTTCACATCTGAAATGTTATAGCAAATTCTATGTGCTCAAAATGAAATTACCTTGCTTATAGCATACCTTGGTAAATCATAAATTAACTCGGTAAACCTTTCTGTTTACTCTATTCCTTGACTATTCTCTGAAATCCTTCTCAGTGACCTCTGTGTATCTTTGTCAATTGTAACAGTCATAACACTCAGTGCTTTCCCATGATTTTTCTTTTCACATATGTCTTTCTTCACACACACATATTTGTTCCTCAATTCATGCTGTATAAATAGATCTCTTGTAACGGTGATCTTGTTCATGCTTCAATCTTACAAACATGATTCATCGAATGAATAACCATACAAAATTATTTTCTTTGGATAGATGTCCTCAAAATCATATAAAATCTATAAGTGCAATTTCCAATGTGATAATGGTTCCCTGTTCCTCGATCTTGTAACACGTTTCCACATATGTGTCCAGGTTCAATGAATCTAGTAACACATTTTACTCGATGTGTATTAACTCGGTATACCATCTTTGCTGCTTAGTAGTCATAGAACATTACTCGGTAGACAACTCGGTGTATACTAGACTTTGTGACTTGTAACTTCTGTAACTGACTGCTCTGTGCTTACTGACTGAATATTTTGGTAGTAATAACTGACTAGGGTATATAGAATGACTTTGGACATAAAACTAATGACAACTTAGTAAATAGTAACAATCTCCCCTTTTGACATTAGGTTTGAAATGTTTAACAAAACTTCTTTCAAAGTCATAACTCAAAGATTCTATATACTTACAAAATTTAACTAAACTGACAGTATATACAATTGTCAACAAAATAGTATACTCAGATATACTCCCCTTATCAATATACTGTACATAACTCTAATTATGCATGTGTTGTGATCAATATTCTATATTCACTGCTCGGTTCACTACTCGGTGATCACTGCTCCCCCAGTCAAAATTATCTATATACTCGAATATGCTGATCTACTTGGTATAATCCTCTTGTATACACTATACCCCCCTTTTCGACAAACATCAAAACTAGTTACCATTCGGTGGAGGCAACTGGTAGAAAATGTATTTATACTTTGTTCTTGCATCGATGAGAGCGACAGAGAGTGCATCCTTGACACTATCCATGAGTGAATTCTGAGCTGTAATATCAGCTAATAGTGAAATCAAACCATCTAAAGTGCTCCCTTCTAGCTGAGTGGATAAGGAGGTAGCCTTGTTGATATATTCTTGGACGGAGGACAAGTGTGGAATGAATAAGGTTTGAAGAGTCATAATGTCCATCCTTATTTTTTGCTCTTCATTCCTAAGTTCCAATTGTTGAGCCATGAGCATTTGTAACTTGGTATAGAAATTTTGAATAGAATTTGGCTCAGTGGTCAATTTATTGGAGAGATTAGTGATCTCTTTCTCAATTGCTTCTATTTTATTCTTGATATCTTTAATGAATAAAGAAAATGTACAAAGTTTCTGAAATAAATAAAGAATGTGCTTGAGTTGAGGGGACAACTCAACAATAAATTTGACAAGTTTTACTTTACCGATAGCAATGGATTTCTGTACCTCTTCAATCATTTTTGTAGTGAGCCCGTTGTCCTTCAATTTGCTCAGGTATTCAGATGTGTCTACTCCAGATGTTTCGATCTTATTGAGGAGTTCATCCAGTTGAATATGGATGGCTGCATCTTTTGTCACTATAGCTTCAGGTAGCATTTCTGTTAATAGTGCTTTGACCTTCTGAAGTACTCTATTTTTCTTTTGTATAGCCATTTGTTTCTCTTGTTCGGCTTTGGCTTTGCATAGTTCACCGAATTCAATAAGTGCTTGCCCTTTTAATTTGGATATGTCTACATTCGGAAACAATTGGTTTGGACAAATCTAACTTGAAACTATTCTTTTTCATTTTCTTTTCTTTAGAGGAGGAGGCTTTCACCGGTTGAGCTAATACAATGGCTTGGGAGGCTTTTTCACCCTCGATAGGTTGCTCGGTAGAGGCAACACTTTTGTCAATTTCTTTAGCCTCAGATGTAGCCTTCGGTGAATCCTTGCTCGAGGTCTCAGTTGTAACATTGTCAGTACTTGAAGGGGCTTGAGAAGTTTGTTCCCTGGTGGTCTGAGAAGTAGCTTCTCCTTTGGTAGACTGTTGACCCTCTTTTCCATGTTCAGTATCCTAAGGTGTCTCGGTTGAAACATGTTGACTTACCAGAGGATAGGACTTGACTTATTCCAAAACTAATTCACCTGATACCAGTTTGGTATAAGCATTCCCTTCTATCATTTACTGTTCCTGTACCTCGATATCCATGACATCCTCATTAGGTTGTATAGTTTCAGTGGGATCTTGCTTGGTGATATCCACTATTTCAACTTCACCTTGCTCATCAGCACTCTTGATTCAAAAAATTTCTTGCCATTTTTCTTTTGTTTCTTTCTCTACTTCAAGATAAAGGCCATTCATCAATTTCAAGGCTCTTTGCTTGACTAGGAAGTTAGTCTGGTAGTTTTTCAGATGTTCATTTATCTCATCTACTGACATGTCTGGAAAGAGATGTACCAGACTTCTTTCTCTCATCTTCTTTTCTAAGTCCATAGCATATTTCCACCTGTTATCAATGTGTAAGTACAATGCTTTTGGAAGATAATTAGTTACTTCCAATGGGACTAATCAGAATTTAAGAAGTGTACATACAACTGACTCTTCTATTTGCCTCTTTTCTTCTTCTATCTGAGAGTCATATTTGACATACCTAAATGACCCAAATCCACCATATTTCAAATTGGCACAAAAATTATCAACACTATGTACATCTTCCTTTTTACTTTTGACAATCTGAATTTATTTTTGTCTTCAGATTCGGTGTCACTTGACTCTTTATTTAAAATTAGTCTTCGAGTAGACTTCTTATAAGTTTTTGTTACCTTAAGCATTGCAACATTTTCCTGCTTCTTACTCGGTGATGCTGCAGATGATCTAGTATTGGGGCGCTTCACTAGAGGAGTAGGTGATACCTATGATGTATCCTATTTCTTCCTTTTCAAAATTTTGCCTTTTGGCAACTTGGTGCTCAATGTAATTGTTGCTTCTTGGGCTTCAGATTCCTCCTCAGTGATGACTTGATCGCTCTTGATAGGAGTGGAGGAACAACCTTCTCCAAATTTCTTTGTTAATGCTTTAATCATTTTTGTTGCTTTCCTTGTAGCCTTTGGTACTACAATGCTCATTTTGACTTTTTCTTTAACTTCTTCATATGTACCGTATCTGATCTCGGTAGCATGCTTTGGCAATGCAAGAAAGGCATCTATCTGTTGCTGTGTAATGTCAAAATCAATCTCATAACCCATAGGCAGAAAAGATTGAGTTCTTGGTTCTACCGCATTGACATAGAAATAGTCGATGTCCACTTCAAAACATATATTATCCTTATATTTTTCCACTAACTGGGGTGGTATCCTGTACCTATTATGCATCTTTTCTTGAAACTTGCTAAAATAATCTTCCATAATCTCATTGAAGTTATCACCTAGCTATTTGATGAAGTCATTGATTTGATGGGTGATTGGTCGGTGTAGCTCCCAAACTACATTACCGACTAAAGGAAAGAATTTCTCAAAATAGAAAAACATGCATACCAAAAGTGATCCAAACTTCAATGTGTTTGCCGAGTTGTTGTTCTTTGGCTTTCTTATGGTGTTGAGATTTTCAAACAAATTTTTCAACAACACTTCACATAGATCAATCTTCATACCTTTATTCACAATTTTATAGGATAAATCAACAGCAGCACAGGGTACATTGTTTTCCCTTGCCGACTGAAAGAAACAATAACCTATGACTCTAATTGCAAACTTCAGCTCTGCATCTATGACATTGTTCAGTTTCAGACCTCTGCAATTAGATTCAACTCTGGTTAAAGTGATCAATTCCTTTTGTGAAATCATTTTCTGAGCTCGGGCATGGTCAAAAATAGGGTAACCAGTGATCTTGAATGGTTGCTCCTCTAACCACATAAAGTCATCATGAACTCTACTCAAAACAAATTTGACCCATTGGGGTTTGAAGACTTGTGGGTAGGTTAGGACTTCGGTCAATCCCTTGACTTTAATATGTTCAAACTTGCTATCCAGTTTTCCATCGGTACACAATTCATCATACGTGTCCTTGATCTCTGTGTGACCTAGTTCCTCAACACGACACTTAGTGAAGAATCTAACATCCTCAACTAATAAAACCCTATCCGAAATGAGTGATTTTGCAGTTTTATCATCCGGTTCAGATGCTACTTTGGGAGGTAGTGAGTATTTTAGTGAGGGCTTCTCAATGTTCTCAACAACAACGGGTTTCTGAATCTTAGGAGCCATTTCAAACTTTGGATAATCACTAACAAAAGAGCCTTAGGGTTTGAAAACTTTTAACCAGCAGATGCTTTCCACTTAGTAAATATAAAATAGATTTTCACAACTGATATGATCGATTAACTAGCTTGACAATGCATTGTGATTGATATAAATACCTTGAATTTCACTTCGGAAAAGATTTGATCACCTTTGAATCACTTCGCTCTGCTTTCTAAAAACTTCGTAAGTGTAAAATGACCGTGCAAAAGCTTTAAGAACACATTTTACCTTATCAGGCTTCATGCAGTTAGGTCAAAAAACATTAAATGCACTTGGTTCCACTAAACCGATTTACCTTCTTTTTTTGCTTTTACCGAGTAGCCAGACTTCCTACATTTACCGACTTGACAGGCTTCCTGCATTTACTGACTTGACTAGTGCTCCAAAAGACTTGATTAAATTTCAAACTTGCTAATGCATCTTAGCTATGCAGCATTTGAATTAAGTACATGATAAAATAGGAACTATTAAGATTTAACCTTGAGAGAATCCAGTCCCTTCATACCTTTACCGATTAATTTGGAATAGATACACCTAACTCAGTAGGTAAGGTGCTTTCTTCATTTGACAAAATTTCCTTCTTTTTCCAAATCATCTAGAATTTGTTTTTTATTTCTTCAATATCTCCTCTAGGTTGATCTCTGCAATCTCTAGCCAAGTGTCCAACTTTGTGACAATGAAAACATGTCATACCAGGATTTCTCCATGATCTTCAGTTGTTCACTCCAAACCTTATAAAGAAGTTGCCAATTATATGTCCGTATCTTCCACAGCATTCACACCATATCCTTGTATTATAATCTCATGGTACTGCAGTATACTGTCGGTTAAGATCTGTGTGAGTTCGGTAGCCTCTAGTATTTTCTCGGTGTGCAGACCAGATATAGTTCTTCTGCTTAAACCAAAACTTCTCGGCACTGTGTCCATATCTATTGCAGTTTTTACAAAACCCTTTGAATTTTGCCTTCTGATAATTGTTAGCAGACTTTGTCCTACATTGGTTAGATGTGTGACCATATTTATTGCAATTGTAACAATAACCATTGGACCTAGTGACATTTGGTTGCTTACCTTTTCTGATTTGGCACATGTTGGCAATATGTCCTTGTTTTCCACAGTAGTTGCAAATAGGCTTCTTTCCTTTGATGTTCTTCTTATTTACGGCTTGCTTTGATGATTCTCCTCTCTCGGTAGTGTGGATTCCCTTCTCAGTAGAGTCTTTTCCATTGTAACCGAGTCTTGCATCTTTGTTGTGTCTTCTTGTAGTTAGTTGCTCATCCAACATCCTTGATGCTTCATAACTTTTCTTCAGTGTTTATTTGGATTTCTTCTTTGTTTCAAGTTCATCGGTTAATCTTGATATTTCAAGTTTCAATACTTGATTCTCATTTTCTTTCAAATTTGCTTCATGATGTGCATAACCCAATTGATCAAATAGATTTTGTTGAATTCCAATCATCCTTGTGATTTCATCATTCTTTTCAGACACTAATGCTTCAAGCTGTTGTTTTTCTCTTTCTGTATCTCTTATGTTATCCTCGGTTGTCCTCAATGCATCAAGAGTTTCAGTCATCTGTGTGCTGAAATGTTCGTGTTCTCTTTTCATTGCTTTTAGTTGACCAGTCAGTGCTTTGTTCTTTTATTTCAATGCTCCAATCATTTCTTCAGTCTCTTCAAATATACTGTTCTCAGATGATGTCTCAATTTGTTCCACCAGCTCTTGAGAGTCCTGCAAATCATCAGACAATCTTCTTCTAACTTTCAATGATCTTTGCATTTGTTTCTGCATTTCTGCAATCACTTGATTAGCATGATCCAATTCATTTTGAAGATTCACAATTCTTCAAGATTGTTTGTAGCCTTCCATTGATAAGATGTTTCTCTTTAGGCAGTTAAACCCTTTTCCAAGATTAAAGCTCTGATACCAATTGTTAGGCCCAATATGGAAAGCTAATGTACTAAGAGGGGAGGGGTGAATCAGTACTTCAAATCTTTTCTTCAACAATAACTTTACTGTTAAGCATAAATCGAAAACTGTTGTAACATAATATAATGCTAAAACAAATAAATAATAATCATACATGATTCACTCCATAACACATATATTTTGGTTACGCAGAAACTCTTGGTTAGAGAGAAAAATTGTGGTGGGGATGACACCCATTACTTCACTACTGAAATAATAAAGGTTGCTCGGTTAGAGCTACATGTTTAGCTATTTCTGATAGCTTACCCTGTTAGGAGTATCAAGATCTTTAGATCTACCTTGCTAAAGGATTTTACAACACTTATTCTAAATGTTGGACCTGGTTAAAGGCTTTACAATTTATAAACTTTGTTAGAGTCTTTTACCTTGTTAAAGGTTTCTCTTACAACTCAAAATATTACAATCAAAATCTTACAAAATATCTGCAACTTCACATCTAAAATGTTATAGCAAATTCTATGTGCTCAAAATGAAATTACCTTGCTTATAGCATACCTTAGTAAATCATAAATTAACTCGATAAACCTTTCTATTTACTCTATTCCTTGACTATTCTTTGAAATCCTTCTCGATGACCTCTGTGTATCTCTGTCAATCGTAACAGTCATAACACTCAGTGCATTCCCATGATTTTTCTTTTCACATATGTCTTGCTTCACACACACATATTTGATCCTCAATTCATGTTGTATAAATAGATCTCTTGTAATGGTGATCTTGTTCATGCTATGATCTTACAGACATGATTCATCGAATGAATAACCATACAAAATTATTTCATTGGATAGATGTCCTCAAAATCATATAAAATCTATAAGTGCAATTTCCAATGTGATAATGGTTCCCTATTCCTCGATCTTGTAACACGTTTCCCCATATGTGTCCAGGTTCAATGAATCTAGTAACACGTTTTACTCAGTGTGTATTAACTTGGTATACCATCTTTGCTACTCGGTAGTCATAGAACGTTACTCAGTAGACAACTCGGTGTATACTAGACTTTGTGACTTGTAACTTCTGTAACCAACTGCTCTGTGCTTACCGATTGAATATTTTGGTAGTAATAACTGACTAGGGTATATAGAATGACTTTGGACATAAAACTAATGATAACTTAGTAAATAGTAACATTTACATTAGTAAGGAAATGCGAAGCATGTCAAAACATTTCAGGGAAATTGAGATATCAAGGAGCCTTACCATTAAGACCAATGCATGTTGAAGATCCTTTTTAGCAATGGGCGATTGATTTCATAGGAGAGATTACTGGCAAGTCAAGTGGAGGTCATAGATGGATCCTAGTTGCCACAAATTACTTTAATAAATGGGTAGAATCCATTCCTACTAAAAAAACAACCAGTAAAGTGGTTATCAAAATTTTGATGGAAAATATATTGACTAGGTTTGGTATCCCTTCTAGATTTATAACAGATAATGGCATGTATTTTAGATATGTTGAATTCAATAAGTTATGTGAGGAATATGGCATTACAGTATCTTAGGCTTCATCATATCATCCCAAAGGAAATGGTCAAGCCAAATAAAGAAATAAAAACATTTTGAAAATCATAAGAAGGATGCTTGATAACAACAAAAGGGCTTGGGATTCCAAATTAAACTTAGCTCTTTGGGCAAATAGAATTACCACTAAAAAATCCACAGGAAAATCCCCAGTTGAGTTGGTATATGGGAAACAATCTATACTTCCATTGGAAAATTTATTACCAGTCTGTAAGTTTGTGAATGAGGAAGACCTTTTGGATCCAATGGAGGAGAGGTTGATACAGTTGGCACAACAAGATGAAATGAGGTGAGAAGTGCAAAAGCCAAAACTTAAAGTCCAAGTACAAGTGAAACAACTTCATGATAGAAAATTAAATGATAGGAAATTTCATGAAGGAGAATGGGTTCTTGTGTGGAATGTTAGACAATAGGAAAAAGGAAAACATGGAAAATTTGAATCTTTATGGGTTAGGCCATATGTTGTCACATGCAAAGGAGGTGAAGATTCATACTACTTATAGAACACATCAGGAGAGGAACATGAATTGCTAGTGCATGGACAATTCTTGAGTCACTTCATTTCTTAGGAAAAGGAATTAGTTTCCATGCATGGTAGATTAGCATTCATTTCACCATTCCATCTATACATACCCCGAATTACCATCCCATCATTAAATGAATATGTGTGACCCATACTACTTGGTCTTCTTTGCCCAGAGATTGACCTAGATTCTTGCAGGTATTCTATTAAATACCTCATCCTCAGACAGAGCCACTATTGTAACCACAAAATTCCATAATAATGCTTTTTACCCTTGGAATGTTAGTCATCACCAAGCTTTTGTATTTAAGATAGTGAAAAGTTGAAGCTATAGAAGTTTTCTTTTACCTAGCATAAAACCCCACATACTATCCCCATTATTCCCTAGTCCTATGTGAAGAATGTCTGGTAGACCAAAGGAAGATCAATAAAATAATCTTCATTGAGCAACATTTCATGTACATATCGAGATAGATAACTTGATCTAATAAATCAATGTTAAACATTAATATCGAGATAGCATTATCGAATATGAGGTCTTGACTGTCTATCAGAGTAACCACCAAAGGCAAAGAAGCGGTATTTTGTAATGTCGATAGAGTAAACTATTCTGACATGTGTCTTTTAGAATATGTTATGCCGGTACAATTTTCATCGGAATCATATACAAGATTGGGGTAAGTCCAAAAGGTTATCCAGAGGATGCGAGTTATCCTGACAAAGGAAAATAAAAGAGAATTTATCAAAAAGTGTTATGGAAGCATATCATAATGACTAATGAAATCAGAATAGTACACCAACTATGTTTCTACTATTGAAGTTATCCTGATGGTAAATAGATAAAAATGATATTAGGAGAGTTATTTTGATTATGAACTCACAATTGAGAAACCGATATTGGGGAAACCTATGATGATAAAAGAAAATGAAGATAGAATTCGTATCAGTATAACCAATAAAATCAGGATAATGAATCATCCATGATCGGATAATATAACTTATTCCAAAAGCGAGTGTATGACATGGCATCAAAACAACTATTCTGATAGCAGACTCTCAACCAAAATATCTATATCAAGATGACTTACAATGATAAGCAAAATCAAAGGTGAAAATCTTAATCAGGATAACTTGTTAAGTCGGGTATACAATTTTCAGAGATGTCAATGGTTAAATTGATACCGATAGGCATTACCCAAGATATGTTCAGCATAGTTAACCTCAAAATCAAGACCAAGCTAGTGATGACTTATTGGTATAACCCCTAATGAAATGATGTGAGAGAAAAGCAGTTATAGACACTTCCATATTTATCTGCAATGACAAAATTGTCAAAACGGTGCCAAACTTAGAGGCATCAATAGAAGAGAGTTAAGCCGATATCACATGTCAACAAAACAATTCAAATTTTGAAAAGACTACTCCATTGATTAGCTGATTGAAGCATTTATTGTTTCATGAACGACATAAAGAGATCCAAGGAAAAGAGGAAGGAGATCCTGAAGCCATGCAGAATTGTGAAGAACTGATAAAAATCCATAAAAAGTATTTGGAAGCACTGGGATCTGAGGGTGTTGATTTCCTTAGTGACGGATCAAATGACATCCCACCCTTTCTCCCTATAAAGATGGAAATCAAAAGGAGAATGTGGATTGGATTCGGGAATGCCAACAGGTGCTCAAGGATCCAATGAAAGCTGCCAAAGTTGAGGATACTGACAAGGTGGCAAACTACATAGAGGACATGGTGTTGATGGAGGTAGAGGCACAAGATATTATTCATGACTGTGACACTCACTTCAGCAAGGAATATCTAGCACATTTAACCAAAGCACATTTGTGCTTAACCAGATGATCATTTGTTTCTTTTAAGACTAATGTTTAAGTTTATTTCCAAAAGACTTTTTCAAAGGGTATAACCCTATGATATATTGTAAGTACTTGATGTAATCATTTGCAACCAGGGGAGGCTTTTTTGTAGTTTTCTTTTTACAAGTTTTTAGAAGTTTCAAGCAGTTCTTATGTTTCAAGAACAAGACTTATTTAAAAGTAATATAAAGAAACTAGTTTCCTTATTTGCAAATTGTGTTGTGGATGCTTCCATTTCAAGTCATTTCTCTATTATTATTATCTAAGGTTGATAACTTCTGCTCTAAATATCTGTGTGAAGAAATCATTTTTTGTTACATGGTTGGATCATCAAGATACATCTGAGAATTGTTTTGCTTGTTGTGTATTGCTTAGTTGGTCTTTCAAAAGGAACATTAAATTCAATAAAACTAACTATGAAGTATATCATATAGTTATATAACATTGGAGATTGGGTTGTTGATAGATCCATCTAAAGGAGGATTTAAAAATTGTCTTTCAGAGTTATACATAAGGTTTATAAGTGAAAGACTCTATTGGCTAAAAGAAATAAGGCACTGGTCTATTGCATAAAAATATTAATTCAAATCATTTATCCACACTTTTCAATTTCATTTCTATGTTAGTAGGAGATTGAAGTAAAAAGTAGGAGAGGTCAAATATATGTAAATTTGAGATAAACACTAGGAGCAAAAGATATAGTGTACAACTTGCTATAAAAAACACCAATTTGGAGAACTAGTTGGTGGGAAGGTATACCCACCTAGGTTGTGCAGAGCCTGAAGTGAGGGAGTTAGCAAATTTAAAAGGTTCACTCTGTTAGTTGGCCGAATCAATTGGAAGGTTCGAAGATAGGATTCGACATAACCTTAGAATTTTTCCAATCTATTGATTTCAGAAACAACAGGTGTTACAGATAAAGAGTCTGAAGCAGATGAAATAGTGTTTATTGCTATTAAAGAAGATGGATCGGTACCTATCAATTCCACAAGATGCACTATTGAGGAGAAAGCTTTAGCTGCTAAACTTGAATAGAAAGTTGAATAGGTGATTGACAACAGTTGTTCACATCATATGACCAGTGATGAAAGAAAATTTGTGAGTATGTAAAAGTATGATGGTGGAATAGTAAGATTCAAAGATGACAAATCCTGTGTGATCCATGGTAGAGGTTCTATTTCCTTTGATGGTAAGCATAACATTGATGATGTCTTGTATGTTGAAGGTTTGAAGAATAGTCTTTTAAGTGTTGGACAGATGGTTGACAAAGGTTATGATTTGCAATTTAAGAATGGAAAATGTAAGAGCCTAAATGCCTTCGATATAGAGATTGTTACAAGCTAGGGTTGTCATTGCACCAAAAGAGCAACCTGTCAATGCCCAATACAACCACTAGACTTATAGAATCCACAGGAGGCTGTTAAACCTTGTCACAAATCCTTGCGAGGGATGCTAGCCCACTGCCAACAATCCCCTCCCAGTGTCACTCGCCGTAGCTTGCGTGATTCGAACCTATGACCGAGCTTTGATACCACTTGTTACAAGCTAGGGTTGCAGTTACACCAAAAGATCAACTTGTCAATGCCCGATACAACCACTAGACTTATATAATCCATGGGAGGCTATTAAATCTTGTCATGAATCCCCATGAGGGACGCTGGCCCATTGCCAACAGAGATTACATCAAGAACTAAGACTGGAGGTAATATCTCTCATTTGAATGCTGGTGAGAAAAGTTGCTTGATTTCTCAGATTGATGAAAGTTGGTTATGGCATAGGAGAATGTGTCATGTTAATTTTGACTCAATGATTAAGATCAGTTCTACTCAAGCTATTAGAAATTTACCTAAAATTGTTAAGCCTGATAATCTGGTATGTAAGGAATGTCAAATGGGAAAGCAAACAAGAATTTTTTTCAAGAGTAAGTAGTATACATCTGATGGATTGCTAGATCTTGTGCATACAGACTTATGTGGACCTACTGCAATAAGAAGTGTGCAAGGTGAGAAATATTTCATGTTACTGATTGATGATTATTCTTGGATGATGTGGGTTGCCTTTTTGAGGGAGAAATCAAAAGCATTGGACAAATTTAAGATATTCAAAGAAAAGGCTGAGACTGAGAAAGGACTAAAGCTGAAATGTCTGAGATCAGACAGAGGATGAGAATTTTTCTTCGGTGAGTTTAACTGATTCTATGAGAAGCATGGAACTAGAAGACAATTATATGCTCCTAGAACCCCACATCAAAATGGAGTTGTTGAAAGGAAGAATAGGACTATCTTGGATGCTACAAGGACTACCCAAAGCTCTATTGGAGAGAATTTGTTAGCACTGTTGTTTACACATTCAATCGAGTTCATATAAAAGGTGATTCTGGTTAGACTCCTTATGAGCTATGGTTTGGTCATGTTCCTACTATGAGATATTTTAGAATCTTTGGTAGCAAGTGTTATATCAAGAGAGATGAGGATATAATAAAGTTTGATGCAAGAAGTGATGAAGGAATTTTCTTGGGATATTAAACAAAGAGAAAAGCCTACTAGTGCTACAATAACAGACTGAGAAAGATAGTGAAAAGTGCAAATGTGAAAGTTGATGAGAACCGTGGAAAAGAAATCAGAGCATGCGGATATGATGATGATCAGAATGTTGTCTTAAAGAAAATTCAGACATAAGAATTGAAGCAAAATGATCCGGTAGAGACATTTAATGAGGATGTTGTTGCTATCGGTGAAGAGGTGTAGGAACCTAAAAATCTGAATAATCATAAGACTCTGAGGTATGTGAGATTGAATCATTCTAAAAAATCAAATTATTGGTGATAAAAATAAAGGTGTGATGACTAGGAGAAGGCTAGCTTGTGAAGAGATATGTTTGATCTCTAAAATTGAACCTAAAAATATTGTTAAAGCTTGCAAAGATGTAAATTGGATAAAAGCTATGAAAGAAGAATTGAATCAAATTGAAAAGAATAACACATGGGAACTTGTGCCTAGACCTAAAGACAAGAATGTGATTGGTACTAAATGGGTATTCAGGAACAAATTGAATGAAGTTGGTGAAGTTGTCGAAAATAAAGAAAGAATGGTATGCAAAGGATATTCATAGAAAAAATGAATTGATTATGAGGAGACTTTTGCTCCAGTAGCTAGACTTGAAGTTGTTAGACTCTTGCTTGCATATGATGCTTATAAAGATTTCAAGGTATATCAGATGGATGTCAAGTCATCCTTTTTGAATGGTGATCTTGAGGAAGAAGTCTACATTGAGCAACCTAATGGATTTTCATTATCAAATGATGGAGATATGGTATGCAAACTAAAGAAAACTCTCTATAGATTGAAATAAACCCCTAGAGCCTAGTATGCTAGATTAGATAAGTATTTGCTGAAATTGTGATTTAATAAAGGTACTGCTGATAGTAATCTATATATCAAGATGGAGAATGATAACATTTTGATTGTTGAAGTTTTTGTTGATGACATTACCTCTGGAGGAGATGATAACTTAAGTATGAAGTTTGTCGATGATATGCAAAAAGAATTTCAGATGTCTATGATAGGAGAAATGCAATTTTTCTTAGGATTGTAGATTTCATAGATTGGAAAAGGTATTTTTATATCTAAAGCTAAATATGTAAAGGAATTGCTAAAGAAGTTGGGGTTAAAATATTCTAAACGAGTTGGAACTCCTATGGTGACTAGCTCCAAATTGTCTAAGAATGATGAATCTCTGAAAGATAATTAGACCTTCAATAGGTCTATGGTTGGTGTAATTCTATACCTAACTCAGACTAGACCTAACATTATGCATGTTGTGTGCATGGTTGCTAGATATCAAGCTGATCCGAAAGAGAGTCATGTCACTGCTGTAAAGAGGATATTCAGATATCTAAAAGGAACTATGGATTATGGTTTATGTTATTCGAGGAATGATGATTTCATGTTATATGCTTACACTGATGCTAATTGGGTTGGTGATGTTGATGACCACAAGAGTACCTTTGGTGGTGCAATCTTTTTGAGTAAGAAATTGGTTTCACAAGAAAGTAAGAAACAAGATTTAGTTTCCCTATCTATTGTTGAAGTTGAGTACATTGTTGTTGCTAGTAATTGAACTCAGGAATTTTGGATGAAACAAATGTTGAAGGATGTCGGAGTTATATATGATGAGCCTACTACCATGTATTATGACAATTCCATTGCTATTAATATGTCAAAGGACCTAGTGCAACATTCAAAGACTAAACATGTATCAATCAAGTATCATTTCTTGATAGAAAAAGTTAGTGAAGAGGAAGTGGAGATAGAGTATGTGTCTACAAAGGAAAAAATTGTTGATATTTTCACAAATCTTTTGCCTATAGATACAATTGTCTATTTGAGATACAAGTTAAGGGTATCTACCTTCCTAATGGGAACTAGATGCATTGATTTGCATCAATCCGGTGGACTTCGCAGTCTTATCTTTTTGTCTAAATTGATGAGTTTATGTTCCTCCTCTGATGGAGTAGTCTGTTTGTGGTTTAGTTGAGCTGGTTGTAATCATGATTTGTGTATTATAAAGGGGAGAGTAAGTTTGGTTTTCTATTTTGAGAACCTTTGTCATTGATGTCAAAGGGGGAGAGAAAGCATGTGAAAAACTATCTTATCTACTATTGGTAAGCCCAATCTTAGGGGGAGATTTTTGGAGATGTTTTCTTTCTTTGCTTTGACTATTTTTCACATCCATATGTTGTCATAAATGCTAAAGGGGGGTATTGTTAGACATTGTTGTTGCTAGGATATGTTGTTGTCATTGATGTCAACATATTCCTGTGATTTATTGCTCCAGTGGTTGCAGATTGGTTTATTGGGATCATGGTTCGATATATGGAGTATTCTTAGTATCATTATATTTTTCTATATTGGTTTCAATGATCCAAAAGCTTAATTGATCATATTATATGATCCGACTTGCAGTTTAGTTTTTCTAATCAGTACTATGCAGACATTGGTATTTCCTCTGATATATTTCAGTGTGATCAGATCTTGTGCTGCAATTTTGAAAGAATGTTTTGGATGTTCATGTGTATATTTATTTCAGATGGATCTGTTGGCATGTGATGAACTGGAATGTTGATATAATGATAATGTATGTTGTCATTGATGTCAATAAGTGCAAGTGAATCGATATGCAAATTGGAAGAAGTTGGTGAACCGATATGAAGAGATGCAGTAAACCGATGTCGGCATTTCACTGAGTGTGACTACCGGTTGGTAGTCTCAACCCTAGGGTTTCTGGTTTGGCAATATAGCTTGTGCGATACAACCGATGACATTCTGTGATGAGTTAGCTAAGAGATGAAGATGAGATTGAGATGCCAATTCATCTTTGTGCACGTGAAGGTTTTCCTTGAGGATCTTGCATGCGAAGATCGACTGCATTAAATGTCTACCTCGGAAATGAACATTCTTCTTAGCGGTATGAGAAGAGAGTGTGATAGGTTACTGATTCCCATGAGTGATGAAGAATGGATGATGCAGATTGTCTTGTGATCTGTTTGAAATTGTATTGCTCTATGCAAAGTATTTGGATGGTCGGGATTGAACCGACTATAATAGTGAACCTAAAAGCTTAGGGTTTAGGGTTATACTACTGACATAATTGTTGTCTATAAGGTCGATGATGTTTGTTATTGTAAGTTGTTGGAAAAAGTTGTGTGTGTATCCGAGTGATGAAATACTTGCCAGACAAGTGAGAGAAAACTTTAGAGTGTGATTAAAGAGTAGAGGAACTGAAAAGGATCTGCTTAGCATATAGTGTTGTTATCAGATCAAAGTTTTACCTGTTGTCTTCTAACCATTTCAACACAAGGATAATCCCTTTGTCGATTAGCTTTAATAGGCTTACTATAAATCCTCTCACCAGGTGACTCAAGTTTACTGAGTTCTTTAAATCCTCTAGCAAGGCAACCTCTAACAAGGTATATAGCCATCACTTAACTGAGTGATCTTTGACACAATCAGTTCCTAGCAGAACCTTATTGTAGTCTTTAATCGGACTAGGATCCTAACAGAGTGAGCTTAAAAAGAGTTCAAAACAAGCTTGTGGGTATTCATCCCCAGCTTGGTTTTTCCCATTTGGGTTTCCACATGAAAAATCTATGTCATGAGTTGTGCTTTTTTTTCATGTGATGAGTAAGTATTCTTTGTTTAAGTTATTATGCATGCAGAGCTAATGGTTATGGTATTCTTGATACACTACATGCATATGTTTATGAGTGAAGTAGTTATCAAGTATTAAATGTATCTGAAGGGTTCCGTTTTACGAGTTTATGTTGTTTGAAGTCTTACTGTGTTTAATCGGTATTGCCATGGTTAAGTTCAGTAATGAAGACAACTGATTAGCATTGTTTTAACTTGATAAGTTGTGGAGAAGTTTTTGTACGTACTAATTCACCCCCCCCCCTCTCAGTACCAGTTAGGGTATTTGTTGTGCATCATTATTCATCAATTGGTATCAGAGTAACTCCAGGTCCTCAGTGATATAAGCTTAACCGCTTGAGCTAAAAGATACTACCTTAATGATGAAGAGGGAAGGTCCTAAGTTCAATAGAGATAACTTCAAAATATGGAAGCATAGAATGAAGATCTATATCAAGAGTTTGGGTGCTCAACACTGGAGCTATGCTGAGAATGTCTATGTAATTTCCATTGGCACTTTAATCAATGATCAGAAAAGAGAGATTCAGGAAAATGGGCAAGTCATGGAAGCCCTTATTAGTAGTTTGTCTGATATTGAGTTCATTGATGTACAAGATAAGGAAACTCCTAAAGATGTATGGGACACATTGGAAACTATTTATGGCGGTGATGAGCATGTAAAGAAAGCTAAGGAAGAGATCCTTAGAGGTAAATTTGAAGACATGAGGATGGTTGAAGGTAAGACCATTCAACAATATGGCATAAGGATCAAGACTGTTGTTGGAGATATCAAGAGCACTGGTGGAACAATTGATGATGCCACCGTTGTTAGTAAAGTCTTGAGATCATTGTTACTAGTCTATGCAATCAAAGTTGCTGCTATTCAGGTTCTAAGGTCTATTGAAAAAACCAAGGTATCCTTAGACTCTATCATTGCAAAGCTAACTGCATATGAATTGAATAGCTATGATGGTAGTGCTCAGAAGATTGAGTCAGCTTTTAGAGCATTTGTTGCACCGACCAGAAAAGGAAAAGAAGTAAGTACTAGTTATGAATCCATACAAAGAAGAGGTATGGATGATGAAGAGATTCTGATGGTGTTTGAAGCTCTTCTTGCCAAGAGACTTCCAAAAGGTACTGGAAAATATAGAGGTAAGCTTCCTTTAAAAAAAAATTCTTGCAATAAGATAGGACATATAGCTGTTAACTATCCTAACAATGAGAATAAGGATAAACTGGAGAGGTTTAGAAAGTATAAAGGAGGAAATAGAAGAAATTGTCTTGTTGCAGTGGATGAAGGTGTTACTGATGAAGAATCTAAGGATGAAGAGAATGAGGACATAGTGTTTGTAGCTGTAAAGGAGGAAGTGCAACCCAAGAAAGCCTAGCAAACAAGCCAGAAGGCTTAGTCTACCGGTACTGCACCTGCATCATGAACAGTTACACTCTCATCTTGTGAAGATATGATTTCAGAGAATAAGTGAGGATAGAAACATCTACCTAAAATCTGAAGGTGATCATATTTTGATCTGTGAACTATTTGTAGATGACATAATCTTTGGAGGAGATGATAAAATGAGTCATGCTTTTGTAGATGAAATGAAGAAAGAATTTGAGATGTCTCTAATTAGAGATAAAGTTCTTCATTAGTTTAAAGATAAAGTTCTTCATTGGTTTACAAATTCAGCAAATGAAGGAGAGCAAACTGGTTGGTACATTGATGATGACTAGCTGTAAACTGACTAAGGAAGATGATTCAGCATTGGTGAATGAGAAGGAGTATCGATCAGTGATCGGTAAGATGCATTACGTGGTGCACAATAGACCAAATATTGCACATGCAGTGGGCATAGTAGCTCCTTTTCAGAAGAGTCCAAGAGAATTACACTTGGTAGAGGTAAATATGATTCTTAGATACCTGAAAGGGACTGTTGACTATGGATTGTGGTATCCATATAATGGTGATTTTAATCTCAAAGTGTTTATGGATGTAGATTGGGCAAGTAATGTAGACGACCGGAAGAGCACAACTAGTGGAGCATTCTTTCTTGGTGGAAGATTAGTCTCCTAGACAAGCAAGAAGCAAAGTTGCACTTCTTAGTCTACATCTAAAGCAGAATATGTGGTAGCATTTATAAACTGCACTCAGACAATTTGGATGAAACATGTATTGGATGGTTTCAAAGTACCTATATCTAAACCGGTGAGTATATTTTGTGACAATACTAGTGCAATCAATATTTCCAAGAATCCGATATTGCATGCTAGAACTAAGCACATTAAGCTCAAGTTGTTGGCATTTTGATGATGTTGTGATTGTCATTGATGGACACACACTTGTTTTGAGATCACTTTCTTTATGTATGAGTTATACTCAACCAGTATTTGTTCCCACCGGTATTATGTATTATAGTCTTTAGACTATTGGTGTTTTGTAGAAGATGTTTACCGGTCACAAACTGACTGAAGACCCAAAGCGGTATGAAGACCTCAAGCGGTTTGAGGATCTCAAGTGGTATGAAGGAAAAAAGCAGTAGTTAACATTTTTCCAGTCTTCATTTTTTACAACCGGCAATCGGTAAAATGTATGAATCGGTATTACTCTGTGATGAGTTACCAACCGGTATTTCTATGATGAGTTATCATCCACTGACACTTTGGTGGTGATTTTGTGTCGTGTTACCAAATGTGTCTAGATGCACTAAACCTAGGAACTTGTAATGTAATACTATTGGACCGACATGAAATCAGACTCCTTTATAAGTACATCATGTCTAGGATTTTAGTAGTTGATGAGGTTTTGTATGTGTGATCACAGAAGAGTAGATTAGGTCTGTGTGAAGAGTAGGAGTGTGGAGATAGTGAAAGACTGAAGTAATGTTGAAATGCATTAACAATGAGCTATCATGGATCTAACCAAGCATAATATGCTAGTATCGAGATCACTCACCTATTGATTACTCACATCTTCAACAAGTCTGAAACCCTTAACTGGGTAGGCCTAGCAAAGCCTTTGTAAATCCTCTAACAAGGTAATTCACAACTGTGAATTTGAAATCCTCTCACAAGGTAGTCTTTAACAAGACTTATCTCCTAACAGAGATTTAGATTCCTAACAGGATCTGTTCTGGTGAAGAATATTGTATGACCTTAATGGGTCTAGTTTTTATTCTATGGATAGTTACTTGTGAATTTTTTCTCACCATGGTTTTTCCCATTTGGGTTTCCACATCAAAACTTCTTGTGTTATGGTGATTGTGGTCTTTTGGGTAAATGCTTTGTTTTCTATTTGGTTTGTATTTATCTTAACCAGTTTATTTGTAAATTTGTCATACCAGTTATCTGCTAAATTACTTAAGTGTTTGAGTTCAGTATTTTTTGGTATACTAATTCACCCCCCCCTCTTAGTATTCATCAATTGGTATCAGAGCCAACCTTTCTATAAGTCTAACCACTTGGAAGGAGATATGGGGGAATACACTGTGAGAGAACTTACTCATTATCTCATTCAGACTGAGAAATCCTATGATGAACTCAAAGTCAAGTATAAAGCCTCTTTGGAAAAAAGAAGAAAGCATGCTAAGAAACTAATGGAGCTTACTGAAAATAGTTCTTCTGATGAAGAAGACATGGAAGCCCTAGTTGAAGAAGTTGAAAAATTGAATGAATCCAGTGCCAACCTGAGAAGGGAACTGGAAGGACTGACTATCAGAATGTGTCAAGAGCTTGAGAACCAAAGGAAAGCAAAAGATCTAGTAAAAGACAAAGATCATGAGATCTCTAAGCTGAAGCAAGAAATCAGTGCCCTTACCGCTCATCTCCAAGAGAGCAAAATGGAAAAAGAAGAAATGCAAGGTGAACTAAACATGGCTATTTTTGAGAATGCAACCTTGAAGGAATCCAATGTTGCTATTTCCAAGGAACTCATTGAGTTAAAGGAAATACTTGGCAAATTAAATCAGAGTACTGTTAAGCTACAACAAAAGCTCAAATTAGGAAAACTAGTAAAGAATACCACTAGACTTGGTTTCTCCGGTTATGAGGAAGGTGAGACCTCTGGAACACAAGATGTAGCATCAAAGAAGAAACCAACATCAAAGGATAAAGGTAAGCAAGAGTTTAAACCTATTTGCTTTAATTGTCTCAAAGAAGGACATACTGCTAATGTGTGTAGAAATAAGGCCTACAATAATTTTCCTTATTTTCTAGACAATAAGCCTAGATCTAATAGATTCAATGGAAACTGTTATGCATGCAACAAGTTTGAGTATAGAGCATTTGAATGCAAGTCTGTTATGCACAAAATTGGGACATTGTTGGCATATGTGTAGAGTATGATGACATGATGATATTGTATGTTGTCATTGATGTCAATATGTTGAAGAGTGAACCGGTATATTGAAGTAAGCAACTGGCAAGAGATCTGGTATGATGTTGTGAACCGGTATATGTGGAAGAGTGAAGCAGTATGTTGGTCCAAGTGAACCGATATGTTGGAATGTGAACCGGTATATGGAATGTTTTGTATCAAGGTTTCATATGGTATGACTACCGGTTGGTAGTCTCAACTTCAAGGTTTTCGGTTGAAGTGTTACAGGCCTGTGTGATTCAACCGATGACATCGTGTGATGAGTTAGTATTGTAATGAAGAACAGATTGTGGTGCCACGTCAACCTTGTCCGTGTGAATGATCTTGCATGAAGGAGATTGATCCTATCTACCTCAGGAATGTGTGAAGTCTCTGTAAATGGTGGAGAAGACATGATAGGTTATTAGCCTCCAAGAAGCGGTGAAGAATGAACATTGGAGAACATCTTGAGATCTGTTCAAGATTGTTGTAATCAATGCAATATGGTCAACGGCTAGGATTGAACCGACTGAATTGCTTAACCTAAATATTTAGGGTTTAGGGTTTATGCTACCAACCTATCTGTTACCTATAAGGTCGATGTTGTTTTTCATATTGAAATTGTTGGCAAATGTTGTGTGTGTATCTAAGTTCAGAGATACATGATTCTTGCCAGACCAGATAAAAGAATAGATACCTGCAGAGTGTGATTGTAGAAGGAAGGAACTAAAGTGGATCTACATTAGAATTGAGTGTTGTTACCAAATCATTGTAATATCTGTTGACCTCTAACTACTTCAACAGTTGGAAAATCCCTTAACAGGGTATCTTTAACCGGCTTGTTGTAAATCCTTTAACAAGGTGATTCAAAATCATTGAGTTCTTAAAATCCTCTAACAAGGTAACCTTTAATAGGGTTTAACCCTTAACCAGGTATTTAGCCATCCCTTAACCAGGTCATCCCTAGCAGGATCGGTTCCTAACAGAACCTATTGTATTAGTCTTTAACCAGACTAGGCTCCTAAAAGAGCGGACTTCAAAAGGGTTCAAAGAACAACTTGTGGGTGTTCATCCCCACCATGGTTTTTCCCAGTTGGGTTTCCACGTGAAAAATATTTGTGTCATGTGTGATGCCTTTTCATGTGATGCTTTGTTATTTTCTGTCAAGTGGTAAATCATGTTGAACTAGCAAGTTATTATATTTCTGATGGTAGAGTACTTGTTTATGCATAAGGGTGAAGTGGAAAGCAAAGAGTTATCGGTGTATGTCTTTCACATTCTTACTTTGTTTAACCGGTAGTAATCTAGTTTAGACCGGTGTTATTGCTTTCCAGTAAAGTGCAGTGTTTTCAGTCAAACTGGCTCAAGGAAAAGTGTTTTTGTCTGTATTGATTCACCCCCCCTCTCAGTACTAGTTTGGTACTAACTGTTCATCATTAATTCCAGAACTCTTTGTGAATCAGAATCCAAGCCAGTATAATGCCTATGACAATCAGTCAGGTGGTGGTGCTATCAAGCGGCAACCGGTTGAAGAGTAACCTATTTGATCTATCATGGTAGTGGTCACACTGCTGCAACATGCAAAAGGAAGAATGGTAGAATGAATAGTGGAACATGGAGAACACCTGGAATGGTATGCTATCATTGCAACAAACTGGGACACAGTGCCAGAACCTCCAGAATGAGAAAGAACCTATCGGATGATATATCGATCACTCTAGAAGGGAAGATTGACGTTGAAACCGTTCAAGAAGGAATGAATAAAACAAGGAAAAAGAAACCTAAAGAAGTCTCACAAGATGAACCAGTTTCTGCAACTAGTGTGGAAGTCTCTGAACCGGCAAATTGAGCTTTAGAAAAGCTTAGGGGGAGCATATCGGTGAAATATTTGAATCCCTAGTTTATATCAGTAAAGAACTTAATGTTGGCATATGCACACTCCAATAAGACATTGTAGGTGATTGAAGGTTTTGTCATTCATGGCAACCTTACAATCCTATGACACCGGCAAGACAGTCCACCTGCACTAGCAAGATCAGAGTCTACACCGGCACTCACATCACCGGTACCGGCAGTGAAAGGTAGCATACTGGCATAGAGGCCGGTAGGATTTTTGTTGTAATATATTTTGTTTATTATTTGTAAAATCATTGTAAGCTGACTTGGCAAGTTGTAAAATGACTCTTATATAAGAGAGATCGTTATAGAATATTTAAAAGTAAGATAGAGGAATGTAATTAGGTGAAATAAGGCAGACCTATTATGTGAATTATAGGTTAAGGGTTTATGTAAGAAGCAAAGCAGAAACCGGTACTGGATCTGGTATTACAGATGCTATTTTGAAGCAGTACAAGACACTAGATTTGTATAATCCATTTTGTAAGTCAGTGAGACTTCCCATTTTGTATTTGAGTAGTGAGCTCTAGGCAGTTGGCCTTCCTGCATGTGCAGGTCCCTCTTGTAGCAGTAATATTCTCTTATTGGCCAGTAAGTGAATATTGTGGGTCACAAATCCCACTGAGGTTTTTCCCACATGGGGTTTCCTTGTTAAATCCTTGTGTTATGGTGTGTTTTTCATGTGGTTGTTTTTATCTCTGTTTATTGCATTACTTTCTGCTTACTGGTACACAGTATTAATATGCTCTACATGTTTTAAGTTAAGAAAATCTATTAACTGGTTACAGTCTGACATTCAGTGGATTTTATATTTTGACTATTATGGATACTTTATTTTGATGCATTTTGAGACTTAGAACTTATATGATTTCAGGATTTGGATAACATTGCTATAATTTGATGGTTTACTTACATGCTTTATGAGATAGAACACTACATGATTGTTAGATAGGATGATATTGCAATGGTAGATGTCATTATTTAATTTGCAGGACTTTACTATGATAATAGAACAATGATGTCTGGTTTAGTTTATGTGAATTGGGATGAAATTTGCTTATGTGAAATTGCTTGATGAAAGATGTATTTAATCTGTGCAGATGAAAATTTTATGCAAGTGATGATGTGTATTGTTATACTTTTGAATTATATTATATATGGATATTTGGAAGTACTAATGTGTGAATTGAGCTGCGCAGGAAATTTACCATGTGACCATGGAAAATTACGAAGAACCAAACCTAGACTTATGTATGTTCGTAAGCCCGGGGTTGTCTATTTGGAGAGACAACACCCCGTTTGTGTTGTATTTTATTCATAATAGTATATGTTGCATGAGTGTTGAGTGTTATTTAAATTTAATGTGTAAAAACCACAAGAGACAATTTCATGTTTTATTTTGTAAAAGTGTTTTAATTGTGTCACTTGACACATGTGTGGATTTAATTTAAATGTTTTATTTTTGTCTCTTGGTGGGAAAGTGTTTAACTATAGTTTTTCTTAAATAATATAATGTGTTGTCATAAATACTTTGGGAATATAATCTTTGGAGTGGTCAACATATGTTTGACCCGAAAATAAACTTCAGAGGGGTTTAAAATGGGTCAAATGAACACCTAGGGGTAGTTTAATAGGGTTTCCTAAAGCCCATAAGGTATACATAGGGGTTAGGGGTAATTTTAGGCAAGTTTCTACTTTTAAATGATCTTTTTGACGCTTTAAAAATTGGCTTTTTTGAGTTGTGCGAAAATTGAAAATTAGAAGTTTAAATCTAATTGAGATTTTTCCTATTCGAATGAGAGTCTTTTTGTATTCTGCTTTTCTTTCTTTTTTTTGGTTTTTTTTTTAGAAACTTGTGAGAACTCAGAGAATGAGCTTCTTAAGCAAGATTTTGAGAATTTGAGGGTAATCACCCACTCTCCATTTTTGGAGACAAGAGAAATTTTGAAAAGAAAAAATTAGTTTTGGAATAGAAAATTTAACTAAGGGTAGAAGAAGAAGATCCGTGGATTGGGCAGCTCTTCCTCAAATATTATACTACCATTGGGCAGATTAAGGTTGGTTTGATTTTTCTTTAAAAAAATGTCTATTATCTTGTATGCATTTGAGTGTATGATTTGTGAAGAAATCTAAGCTTCTTGAATGGTTTGTTTAGAATTTCATTTGGAAATTTTGCATTATGTTTTGTTGTGCTTTGGGAGTTTTCTCAAGACCTCTTACTCTTGGGAGAGAGGAGGATCTTTTGGGTGGTAGCAGTGACAACCCTCGAGTGAGAGACTCTCGTTTGAGAGCGATCACAAGGGATCTTTGTGTGACCCTTGCTGCATGGCATGTTTGTGCAATGGGGGTCATAAGGAGGGATATAAGGCTAGAATGCCTTTGGGGGGCATAAGGAATAAGGGGTTGAGATTCTTGATATATTTATTGTGCCATGAGGTGGCTACTTGTTTTTCCATACTTGCAGTTCTCCTCAGGGTATTGGTCCACTACCACCCTTTGAAAAGATCATCACCAAAGTGTGGTGCTATGAAGCCAAGTCGGGAGTGTGTCTGAAAATCTGTATGTATTTTGCCTTCTATGTGTTTGCATGTTTGTTACCCGTCTAGGAATTGGTTCTCCGAGCTCGGGGGTGGCTACCAGTTAGCCTAGGCTAGGAGGTGAGCACTCCGTGGTCATATTGTGTTTTATTATGCAGGAAAAGTCAGGAGAAGAGAATAGGAACAGTGAAAAGATGCAGAAGATTATTGTTGAAGATACTTAAATCCATTTGCAGATATTTGTTTAAATTTGTTAGTAGAAATATACCTTATTCGTTGAATGAGAGGCAAGTTGTAATTTTGAGATAGGACATGTGATTTAATATTGTAGTTAAATAAAGAAACATCTTGTAATATTTGCAGAATATATTTTCTACTTTGAAAAAAAGAAAGAGTTGCTTTGATTTGCATGCAAAAGTCTTTTTTTGAAATATAAAAGAAAATCAGCGTTTTAATTAATTTTTATCTTCATTCTACTTGCAGAAAAAAAATGGATAGTATTTATTGTTAATATTATAATGAAAGAATGCATGTTGTTTTAAAGGTGAATATTGCAGTTTATTTTTCTATTGTGAGATCTATGTTTTTTTTTTATCCTAGAAAATAATAGTAGCAAGAATGAAATTTCACAATGAAGTTTAAGAATAAAAATCAAAGCATTCATCTCTTCTAATTTCTAAATTTGAGTTCATTAAACTTTAGAATATTTTTTTGTTGTTGCTATTAAGTTATTGATTTCTATGATCATTTTATTGCAAGTTATAAATCTATAATTATTACCTTGCTGTTATCTTATTAAATTTATTCATCTCCAGCAATATCATAAATTTTGCCTTTGATAATACTCAGAAAAGAAAAAAAAATCAGAGTGTTAAATACATAGGAATTTCTTCTAATCCTTATATTCATAAAACAAATGAAAAAGAGAGCCTAAGTTTATTTACCATATATATATATATATATATATATATATATATATATATATATATATATATATATATATATATATATATATATATATATATATATATATATATATATATATATATATATATATATATATATATATATATTAATTTAGCATTATAAGGTTTCTTTATTATTTTGTGTCTTTTATAAAAAAATTTGCATATTAAATTAGCTTTGAGCTTTATATATATATATATATATATATATATATATAATAAACAAAACGCAGGGGCCGAGCACTTTGCATCGCACGGTGAACGGCGGCGAGCCGTGCACTGTGCAATGCACAGTGACCGGTGGTGTCGCGCATTGTGCAAAGCACAGTGAGCGGTGGTGCCGCACACTGTGTGCTACGCAATGGGCGGCAAGGCCGAACACTGTGCAGTACATAGTGGGCGGCCATGGCCACGCCACCGCCTTGGAAGCCCTCCCCGTCGCTCCTCTATAAACTTGCATCAAAAAAAAAATTGTGGCTGCCGCCATGGGGTTTCGGCCCTGTGGTAAATAAATGGTAATAAAAAAAAAAAGATTAAACCCTAGCCCGTGTAGGGCTAGGGTAAGTAAAATAATATGTTTTAAATTAATTAAAATTAGAGCAATTTTATATTAAAAAAAAAAAAGAAAATCCCTAATTAGGGTTGGGAGGCATATTGAATATTATATTTGAAGGGTATTTTTTAGAGGTTTAATATATATATATATATATATATATATATATATATATATTCTGGTTATTTTTTTTGGAGTAAGTATATAATAGAGATTTAAATATTTAAATACCTCCGTATTGATTACTAATAGGAAGTAAAAGAAAGAGAAATATATAAATTTAAGAAAAAAGCCTAGTCTTATAATTTTAAATGTATTTAATGTGTTAAATGCTTAATATTGCCCTAGTTAATTTAATTAGAGCATTAAAATTTTAAAATGGATGTTTAGACTATATAGTTATATTGGAGATTGAATTAATCTTCCTCTCCTAATTCTTTAACGTGATTGATTTAATAAAATTTAATGACTAGGTATCTCGTGGAGATAAAATTAGACCAGTTAGATTTTCGCAAATAAAATTAAACAATAATCGATGCTTGGTTCGTTTCAGAATTAGCTCGAATATAGATATGGCAAATGCATTAACGCTTGTCGTGTGAGCGAACTTGTTAATTAATTAGTATTTTAAAAATAAAAAAAATCGTTCCGTTTTTGCCCTAAATTTTGGGCATGACAGATTTAAAGGCTACTTGGGATATTATTTAAGCACTTCAAGAAAATCTTACTATTTCAAGAAACAAGAGAAGAGAACTTTGTGAAAAGATGCAAAATGAGAATGATGAAAAAGAAACTCTTAATGATATGATAAACAAGCTGAAACAAGAGAACATGACAACAAAGAATGAGATGCAAGATATGACTATGAGATTCTATAAAGAAATTGAAGATAGAAAGAAGAATGAAGAAGATTTGACTAGAAGACTAAGTGATGCTGCAAATGAAAACACAAGACTCAGCTATGAAAATGATTTGTTGAAGAGAGATCTGATGCACACTCAGAATGACTCCAATGAACTGATGAGGTAGAAAGAAGTCTGAGAAAGAGAATTAGATACTGCAAATCAACATAAAGAGAAATTCAAGAAAAGCTCAGAAGAACTTGGTAACTTGCTAAAGAATCAAAAACCTAGAGGTGACACTTGTGGAATTGGATTAGAAGTTGGTGAAAGCTCCGGTATTGCAAACACACAAGATCATAGTAAACCGGTAAGACAACCTACTACTTATAAATTTAATGGAAAATGCTTTAACTATAACAAGTATGGTCATAGAGCAAATCAATGTAGATCTAGAAATTATCAGAATATCAACACCCCCACTGGTCAATATTCAAAATGCAACAAAGTTGGTCATAAGTCTGAGAATTGGAGAATGAATGTGAGATGTTATGTTTGAAGAAGATTTGGACACCTATCTAATCAATGCAGAACACAAACCGGCATAGGTTATGGGAAAGCTATTCAGAAGAATAATGTGACTTTCTATGCATGTAACAAGATTGGGCATATTGCTAAATTTTGTAGAAGTAAACGATCACCGGCAGACAACAAAGGTCCTAGTTTGAAAGGAAAAGAAAAAGTTGAAGAGGTTAAGCAAGAATTTTCAAAACAATGGATCAGGAAATTAGAAATGAATGTGGATAGGAATACTCCTCCACTGGTAGAACCAAGCAACATTCCACCGGCAGAACAGAGTAGCACTCCACCAACAGAAGTCTCTTCATCAAATTGAAGAAATTTCCTTGAGAGTTTGGCAATCAATGAGACATATGCTATTATTCCCTTGGTTGATGGTAAGAAGTTGAATTTACTTCTATACCGATAGATATGTTAAGTGATTACTTAACCGGCAAGCATTAAATGTGGTAGTTGGCAAAATTGATATTATAAATTAATGTTTTTGGCTCCATTTCATTTCACCGAGCATTCAAACATTCGAAGAGCGTGAAATCTCCAGAGCTAAGGCATTTCAAGCAAAGAGGCGAAGCACTTCAGCAATCAATCCTTCCTAAGGTAGAAAAAGGTATTTATAATCATGACATCCTCCTCTGTACTTGAATTCATAGCAAACCCCACTATAGTCAAGGTAATCAAATGACCTAGGCCTGTATTTCAGTTAGTTCCCAAGATAGCTAAAAAGGATGACAATGTAGATACTTTTTCCCAAATTCCCAAAGGAGTTGTTTATGCAGAAGACCCTAGAATCTATATCCATTACCATATAGAAGAATTAGGAGATGAAGAAATCAAGGACATGTACAAATCTGTTATCTGTGATGATTCTAGTAGAGTAAAACCTAAACACCAAATTATTGAAACCCTAGGATTCACTAAAATTCTCAACATTTCGGATTTCCCCAAGGAAGTTATTAGGATAGTGTTGAGCAGAGTACATGGTGCATTCTTTTGGTTAGATTCAATCCATAAAATTACCAAGGAAGTGGTAGAAGCTGTAACAGGGCTACCCTCCACCAGTAGCAGACCAGATAAAACAAAGAAGATCTCAAATGATCTGGTAATGAACTTCACTGGTGCAACATCCGACAGAAGGTCTCTAAGGGTTAATGATGTGACCGATATAAATGTTAGATTTGTTAGCATGATCTTAGGATACAAAGCAACACATGCAAACATACTTAACTCAGTTTCAAGTTTATGCATAAAAAGTGCACATGATATGGTAAAAGAAAATGTGAAAATTGATGTATATGAATGGCTAAAGGATGAATTGATTGACAATTTAGGGAAGATCAAGAAGGATAAGAAAGGAACTTTTAGATTTGGTAATTTACTTGTATGCTTAATGCTAGATATAACCAAACAAGTGCTCGATATAGGTAACAAGAATCTTGGATTTAACATACCGGTAGGAAAACAATTATTAGACTTATTCAACAACATGGGTGAAAACAAGGAAAAGAATATCAATGAGTATTTTCAAGCACTAAAGGCTAGAATGAACAAAAGAATCAAACTTTCATAGGAAATTGTTAACAAATATAAGGATGAGATCTGGATGAAAGCAGTTATCGCAAGAATAATTTGAGTTACTGTGATGAGCTATGAGACTGATGACCACATCATTGAAACATATGCTAAAGCACTTCTGGAAGCACCAAATGAACCCAAGGAAGAAGTATTTGGTAGTGCTGAGACCATTGAAAGCCAAATTCAATCTAAGAAGAGAGTAAAGAAAGTGGAAGCAACTGTGAGAAAAGGTTCAAGGCAGGCTAAGGCTATAAAAGAAGATGTACTGAAATAAACCGGTATCACTGAAGATGAGTTACAGGCACAACAACCAAAAACTCATCTATCACCGGTTGCAACTTCTTCAGAGAGTGACAAGCCAGCTGAATTTAAAAGAGTTGTAAGGAAAAGACAACCTTCATCGGTATCCACACCCTCACCTAGAAGAACTAGACAAAAACAACAGGTAGTGAGGTCTCTGGTAAAGAAGACAACCCCAAAGAAAAAGCTAACACCTAAGAAGAAAATGACTAAACAAAACATTGCTCTGATTGACAAGCTCTTGGATGAAATCACAGAAGAAGGAAAACTCAAGAACATAGAAAAATTATATGATACACTATCAGCAAATGAGAAAGAGCAAGTTGAAAATAGTGTTATTTTACACCTGGATATCTATAAGAAGTTTTTAATGGAAGTTGTAGATGAACTACCAGATGAATTATTCAAAAGACTAGAAGCAAGAAGACAATCTATTGTAGAACTTGACAAGAAGATCAAAATTGAAAAATTACTTGTTGTCTACCCAGTCAACTCTCCAAAAGAAATAGATGTTCTGATTGCAAAGGCCAACTGGTCAGTATTCTCTACTGCACACCGGCATATTGCACTAATGGCAAGAAGAGTAAAAGAGGTAACAAAAGAAACAAAAAATGGATGGGATATATTCCTTGTGGAGAAGGAAAAGCAGGAAGAATACAGGAACCCCAAGCCTATCAAAGTCAATCAGAAGGACAAAGATAAGGGTAAAGGAAAGGTTGGTGGACCTCCTGGTATCAAAATAAAAGATAACTTATCCCCACCACCTCTGATTACTCCACCGGTAACAACAACAGAAGACCAACCGGCAAATGAAAGTATGGATGTATCACAAGAGGATACTAATCATAATCCTGAGGTACTGTACACAGTGGATGTTGATACTCAAAAGGTCAACATTGTGATAGACAAAGACACAACTGGTAAAACTAACATGGCTAGTGAGCCACTGGTAGCTGACAACACTATTAACAATGAAGGTAAACCGGCAGATGATAGCACAGGGAAACAGATAAAGACATAGACAGAGAAACAAGCAGAGCAACAGGCTCCAGAACAGGAATAGGTTCATGTGGAAACAGTGCCACCGACAACATGAGAGAAATAGAAACCCTTGCTTAAGGAAATGGAAACATAGACTGACCTACCAGAGGTCACTACAAGCATGGTTACTTCCTCCACTGGTGGAATTCAGAATGTTGGTTCCTCCTCAGCAGGCTACAAATCAACCAATGTAACTGAAGTTCTTTTAGATTCTTTGAAGAAAATAACTGATTGCAGTTCACAAGCCTAAAAAGCTATAGATGACACAATCCCAATTTTGAGGATGATAGCTCCAAAATGCAACATAGATAATAAGGATTCTTTGAGTCAAATTGACACTTTGTCGAAGTATATTACTGACAACACAGTGACAGTTGAACAAATAAAGGAACAAACATTCAAAGATAGGTTGGAAATTGAAAACTTGAAATTCTTTGAGGATCAAATAAAGAAGTGTGCTAGGGAGTTTGACACACTTCTACCAGAACTATGTAACATATTGAAGGAATTTCAAAACTCTATAGAAAGATACTTGCAAGACAAACTTTTTGACAGTGGACATAGGCAAGAAAATGAGTAAGATACAAGAAGAAATAAATAAACTTGCTGACAATTTTGTTAATTCACTTGATACATTATTAATTTTTGAGCAAAAGATAACAGGTTTTGAGGAAGAGTCACTGAAGCTAGAGAGAGAAAAGGAAAGAATAATAAACAAGGCTAGGAATCTGAGACTAAGACTAAGTCCTAGACTGGACTATCTAGCATTCTTGAGGAAGGAAATATCTGAGGAATTAGTACAAGGACAGAAAACACCGACAAAGCATATGCAGCAACTCACCGGTACAGTTCAAAGAATAGAGGCAGTAATAAAAGATAATAAGAAGTTTATGGCAAGCATAAATTTGGTTTTGGCAGATCTCTTTCAAATTGTAACCACCCAGCTACAAGGTTGAGACAAAAAACTACAACTCTATTGACACCTTGACAACCTTTATCATTGATGCCAAAGGGGGAGTAGCAGTATGAGAAAATAATCAGCAAAAGACTTATCTGCTCAGAGGGAGCTCACATATTTTTGGTAATATTTTTTGGTACACATTTTTGGATTACAAATTTTGGATTTTTCTCATGAGTGTTGCCATCAATGCCAAAGGGGGAGATTGTTGGCATATGCACACTCCAATGAGACATTGTAGGTGATTGAAGGTTTTGTCATTGATGGCAACCTTACAATCCTATGACACCAGCAAGACATTCCACTAGAACTAGCAAGATCAGAATCTACACTGACACTCACATCACCAGCACCGACAGTGAAATGTAGCATACCAGCACAGAGGCCAACAAGATTTCTGTTGTAATATATTTTGTTTATTATTTGTAAAATCATTATAAGCCAACTTGGCAAGTTGTAAAATGACTCTTATATAAGAGAGATCATTATAGAACATTTAAAAGTAAGATAGAGGAATGTATTGAGGAGAAATAAGGTAGACCTATTATGTGAATTATAGGTTAAGGGTTTATGTAAGAAGCGGAGTAGAAACCGGTACTGGATCTGGCATTACAGATGCTATTTTGAAGCAGTACAAGATACTGGATTTGTATAATCCATTTTGTAAGTCAGTGAGACTTCCCATTTTGTATTTGAGCAGTGAGCTCTAGGCAGTTGGCCTTTCTGCATGTGCAGGCCCCTCTTGTAGCAGTAATATTCTCTTATTGGCCAGTAAGTGAATATTGTGGGTCACAAATCCCACCGAAGTTTTTCCCACACCGAGTTTCCTCGTTAAATCCTTGTGTTATGGTGTGTTTTTCATGTGGTTGTTTTATCTTTGTTTATTGCATTACTTTCGGCTTACTGGTACACAGTATTAATATGCTCTACATGTTTTAAGTTAAGAAAATATATTAACTGGTTAGATACTGATTCACCCCCCCCCCCTCTCAGTATCTGTGGGAATCCTAACACTTAACCAGTAAATGTTACCTGTCAATCGGTAGAAGATTTTGAAGCAGTAAAAGGCAAAATTAGGGTTTGTACCCTAGCAGTGGAGCATTTATTATGGTAGGTGAAGAATTCGTTTAAAAGGAATTTTCAAAGTCATTTTCACTTATCGGTTTACAAGCGAAGAAATTTTCAAGAGCAGAGCGATAAAGAGAAATTTGACTTGCGATTCAGAGAGAATTCAAATCTTGCAAGAGAATCCAAAGATATTTTTAATCAATCGGTGAAGAACACTAAGCGGTAACCGAGTAGTCAAAGTGGTGTGTCGTGAGCTGCATTGGCAAACTCTAAATTTTGAATTTGCAAAGGTATTTCTCAAAATTCTTGTTAATCATGGCTTCTGCATTGCACTCCAGCTCTCGTGTACCCATGGACTCAGCTGAATTTATTCAAAGGAAAATTAAATACAATGCCCTATCCCAAATACCTACCAGAGTCATTGTTGAAGAAGATATTTCAAGGTACATTAACTATAAATTGGAAGACCTAGGATCCTTAGCAATTCATTCCCACCTAGGTCTGTTTTGTGGGGATGACAAGAAAATAAAACCAGAATACAACATCCTAGAAAGGAAGAACCTACATAATGTTGTTTATTTTCTTGAAGAGTTCACTGAAGAACACATCTGCATCATCCTGAGTAGAGTACACGATGACAAAATGTATCTTGAGAGGACACATGATATAACACCAGAAGAAATTCATGCAGTCACTGGTTTCTGCAACATTGGTGAGGTGCCCACCCTAAGGAAAGTCATCAAGATTGAAATGACTAAGCTCATTGGTTCTCTGAGTGGCCAAAGGGGAATGACTGTCAATCCCATCAAGGATGACTTGGTTAAGTATGCATGTATGGTGATTGGCTACATAGTGTTTTATACTAGCCGAAAAAAATTTGTCCCTGCTGCTACAGTGAATGCCGTATATAGAATGATTAAGGAAGATGCCTCATTTGATTTGTGTACCTATTTGCAAAAACAACTTCTACTAAACCTGAAGTCCATCAAATAGGACAACTCTGAGGTTTAGATTTGGACAACTTTTGGTTGGCCTATTTTTCTACTTCCAAGGCTATTTCCCAGGAGTTGGTGATATTCAATGGTTTGCTGACCAACCAGTCACTAAACAAATTAGGGAAAGTCTCCAAGCAGTGGGAACCAAATATCCTGAGGTCTTGAATAAATACTTTGATGAATTCAAGTGGAAGATGAGTCAGAGGATGAGGATATTTGGAGATATTGTTAAGAAATATGAAGAGGACATCTGCTTTACCATAAAAGTAGATGAATGTATAATGGAAGTGATAGAGTCTAGAAAGGAAGAAGTAGAACCTATGGGATATGAGGTGACTTATGACATGTTAGATGGTATGCCTCTAACCTACTTTCCTCGCCTCTTGGTGCAAAGAAAAAGCAAACTAACACCTACTTAGGGAGGATAACACCGGTTGTAGACCCTACAGTGAAAAAGGGAAAGGCAGTGCCATCGGTATCGGCACCAGTTACCTCAGCAAGTCCTAAAGTGACCAAGCGGTCACCTGCCAAGAAGAAACCAAAAGTTGCACCTGCTAAAGTATTTGAAAGAAAGCGGAAGGCCAAAAATAACTCACCAAAGTCTAAGGATACCGAACTAGAAGTGCAACCCAAGAAAACCCTGCAAACAAGCAAGAAGGCTTAGTCTACCGGTACTGCACCTGCCTCTAAGACATTGTCAAAGGACTTTAAAGAATATTAAAAGAAAGGTGCTTGATAAATTGAAAGAATATTTTGATTATTTTTCTGACAATGAGAAGGAAGAAGTAGAGCAGGAAATGATAAAATATCTGTGTGTAAATGACCAGTCGCCATCTAAAATTAGCTCGGTGACACCCGATTCATTTTACAGTTCTTTAGACAATAAATGGCGCATTTCCATTGAGAAAGAACAGGAAATAAGGGAGAAAATCTTTCCTTAGTATTTTCCTGATGCCTCCAATTCTGAATTATTTGAAATTAAGGACAAGCATAAAGGTCTTTTCTTCATGAGAAGAAGAAGACTCAGGCTGCTAGAAGGGAGAACCTTTGAAGTGGAGAAGGACATGCGTCTACATGCCAAAGTTGTTGTCTGGTTGCATCAAGTGTCTGAGGCCAACAAGAAGGCCAAACAAGATGCTAGCCTATCCTTAGCTAAACTGGATGGGGTATTTGATGGTGAAGGTGAAAGAGTTATAGAATAGGTGGACACTATTGATGTTGATGCATTGGATGTTGAAGATGTCACATAGGAAATAGAGAAGGAGAAACAGGACAAGGAAAAAGCAGACAAGGAGAAACAGGACAAGGAAAAAGAAGACAAGGAGAAATAGGACAAGGAAAAGGTTGATAAGGAGCAAGTAGAGAAAGAGGAAGAGAAAAAGAAAGTGGAAGAGAAGAAAAGAAAAGAAGAGGAAAAGCGGAAAGAAGAAGAGAAAAAGGAAGAGGAGAAAAGAAAAGAAGAGGAAAAGAGGAAAGAAGAAGAGAAAAAAGGAAGAGGAGAAGAGGAAAGAAGAGGAGAAGCAGAAAGAAGAGGAGAAGAGGAAAGAAGAGGAGAAGAAGAAAAAGGAGGAAGAAAAGAAGAAGCGGGAAGAAGATAAGAAGAAGGAAGAACTAAGGAAAGAAGAAGCAGAAAAGAAAAGAGCCGTAGAGAAGGAGGAAATAGAGAAAGCCAAACAAGTAGAGACTCCAAAGGCAATCAGTGGTCAAACCAAACCAGTTGACATCACCAACCCTATCAACCTCCAATCTATAGATGAATCAGAGTTGTTGCAAAGCATAAAGCTTACACAAGAAAGATTAGAAACTTTGAGGAGGAAAAAGGAACAGGATGTTATTCAAACTGCGGTTGACACTCTCACCAGTTTGATTCTAGGTACTAACCTCCCCAATATCGATTCCTCTCTGGACAAACTGAAACTTCTATGTACTGTTGTAAAGGACCAGGTTCAATGTCTGGAAGATGTTTTTGAATCAAATGCCAAGAATAAGAATGAAAAGGCATTAAACACTGCCTTGGTCAAGACATTGAATGAGCTTCAGTCTCAACTTCAAAAATAGCATAAGGATATAAGAGATGCTATCGATGAGGGAAAACTACTGATGAGCAAAATCAGACAACCCCATCTATTTTGTGATGATGTGCTTGCACAAAAAGATAAACTCCAATCAGAGCTACAGACGTACATAAGCAACTTCAAGACGCCATATGATTCTTTCACTACATATGGGCAAACCATTCACCAGTATTAGCTTCAGTCTACCAGGATAGAATTGGATATTAGAAACCGGTCAAGAGATTTGCAAGAACTCCAACTGGTCTTATTTCCTAGACTGCAAATTCTTCAGAAGTGCTTTCTCAATCTGGAAGCCTTAATGGTAACTCAAGAGATGAGTACCATTGATGCCATGGAAGAATAGGTATCTCAAATGTAGACAGAAAGTGAGGTTGCTACATCATTACTTAAGTCATGGTCATTAGACATGAAGAATTTTTTGCAGGATTTTAAATCGGTTTTTGACAAGTTTCATTCCTTATTGTCATAAACATTTACTCCATTTTAATATTAATGAGAAACAGGGGTTATTTTGCAGTACTTTGTCATTGTTGGCAAAGGGGGAGTAGTATTTAAAATTTTTGTGCATGCTATGTATACTTTCATGTCATTTCTTTAAGGGAGTAGTATACATTGTAATTTTTGCAAAAAGGGATAGTGTATATGCTTAGGGGGAGTAATTTTGCATATGGCATATTTTTGTTGTAAAAACACTTAGATGTCAAAATTTTCCTAAGTATTGCCATCAATGCCAAAAGGGGAGATTGTTCGCATTTTGATGATGTTGTGATTTTCATTGATGGACACACACTTGTTTTGAGATTACTTTCTTTATGTATGAGTTATGCTCAACCAGTATTTGTTCCAACTGATATTATGTATTATATCCTTTAGACTATGGGTGTTTTGCAGAAGATGTTTACCGGTCACAAACTAACTGAAGACCCAAAGCGGTATGAAGACCTCAAGTGGTTAGAGGATCTCAAGCGGTACGAAGGAACAAAGCGGTAGTAAACATTTTTCCAGTCTTCATTATTGACAATCGACAATCGGTAAATGTATAAACCAGTATTACTCTATGATGAGTTACCAACCAGTATTTATGTGATGAGTTATCTTTCATTGACACTTTGGCATTGATTTTGTGTCATGTTACCAAATGTGTCTAGATGTACTAAACCTAGGAACTTGTAATGTAATCCTATTAGACCGACATGAAATCAGACTCCTTTATAAGGACATCATGTCTAGGGTTTTAGTAGTTGATGAGGTTTTGTATGTGCGATCATAGAAGAGAAGATTAGTTATGTGTGAAGAGTAGGAGTGTGGAAATATTGAAAGACTAACATAATGCTGAAATGCATTAACAATGAGCTATCATGGATCTAACCAAACATAATTTGCTAGTATCTAGATCACTCACTTGTTGATTACTCACATCTTCGACAAGTCTGAAACCCTTAACCGGGTAGGCCTAGCAAATCCTTTGTAAATACTCTAACAAGGTGGTTCACAACTGTGAATTTGAAATCCTCTCACAAGGTAGTCTTTAACAGGACTTATCTCCTAATAGAGATCTAGATTCCTAACAGGATCTATTCTGGTGAAGAACATTGTATGACCTTAACCGGTCTGGTTTCTATTATGTAGATAGTTACTTGTGAGTTTCTTCTCACCGTGGTTTTTCCTATTTGGGTTTCCACATCAAAACTTCTTGTTTTATGGTGATTGTGGTCTTTTGGGTGAATGCTTTGTTTTCTATTTGGTTTGCATTTATCTTAACCAGTTTATTTGTAAATCTATCATACCGGTTATCTGCTAAACTGCTTAAGTGTTTGAGTTCAGTGTTTTTTGGTATACTAACTCACCCCCCCTCTTAGTATTCATCACAAGTATCATTTCTTGAGAGAGAAGGGTCAAAACAAAGAGGTTGTATTACAACATGTTTCTAGTAAGGAGTAGCTAGCAAACATATTCACTAAGCCCTTACCGAAGACTACATTTACCTATTTGAGAGGTGAATTAGGGGTTTTACCCCTTCATGAAGTCAACTAAAGTTGTGTGCTCCACATCAGTCAGGTACTATAGTGTCAAATCTTTCAGGATTGATTTGTTGAAGGATGCTACTCCATAGGGGGAGTAGCATAATGGAGAATGGAAGCTTGTGCCTCCACTTTGGCATTGTTGTCAAAGGGGGAGAAGATATCTGATGATGCAAATACACTAGTCTATGATGTTTACAATTGCAATACTACACTGAGTATTGCCATCAATTCCAAAGGGGGAGATTGTTGGCATATGATGGATCGACATATTGATATGATGATAATGTATGTTGTCATTGATGTCAATAGGTGCAAGTGAACTGGTATGCAGATTGGAAGAAGTTGGTGAACTGGTATGAAGAGATGCAGTAAACCAATGTCGGGGTTTCACTGAGTGTGACTACAGGTAGGTAGTCTCTGTAAATGTTATTGCAATTTCCAATTTAATGAGCAAGTTATATGCAAGATGGTGTATTTAAGATTTTGGTATTATGACTATGACAATAATATTGTTGTCTTTTTTTTGTTGTAGGCATGGAGGATGAACATGTATCGATTTCAATGTCATCCCCTTTCTTTTGAATGATGCATATATAGTAAGGTAGTCACAATCAAGTGGCACCTTGATCGGACATGTCTTTTAGACATGTCCGACCAAGATGTCACTTGGTCATGACTCTTACAAATATCAATCGATCCACTCGGTTCTATGATAACTAATCGGTGCCATTGTAAATGATAACAAATCGATATAAACACACCCGATAATGAATCGGTATCAAAGCAAACAAGCCCGATAACTAATAGCATTACATATGCTATCAGGTTAATACCCTGATAGTATATTAATGCCGATTCATAAATGAATTGACATTAATATGCTATCGGGTTACTAGCCCGATAGCATTTAGATCGAAACTTAACTATGTTAAGAAAGTCATCAATCTAATCCATCTTTATCCAATGTCAATATCATAATCATGATCAATGTTACAGTCCGATAAACATATTTAGTTTGGAAAGCATAAATCAGAAAATCTAATAGCACAGGTGAGTAAACCAAAACAGAATAGAGGAGATGAACGGGTTAGGAAAGTCTTATCTTGCAGAAGCTACTAATGCATTAACACTCCCTCTTAGCTTTGGAAGATAGATAAAGTAACCTGCATCACATTTCTTTTCCATAATGTTAGTCTCCAAGAATATATATCATATATACATATGATATGAAGTACCATCAGGACATAAGATACAAATATAAAACATCACTCTAAGTATGTGACTTAGAGTATCACCTAACCATGTGATATAAAAGATTCATCATTTCATTATAACAAGATATCACCTGAACACATGATATCAGTATTGCCTAAACACGCAATACTAAGGATAAACATATGAGGATGGTTAGATTCTCATCTTATCTAGGTTGTGATATGTGCACAAACATTTTATACAAATGTTTTATCACAACACCATCATGGCACATCCATGACATACCAGAGATCCAACATGATAACTAGTTTAGAGAATCATAAGATCATCACCTTATGATGTCTACATACAAGTGTTCTTAATCTGAGAGATCGTCACCTCTTAGATATGAACACAGGGGGTGAAACCCAGAATGTCTCAACATGACAAAAAAGAAGTTTACACATTAAAAATCTTAGTTACAAAGCAGAATACCTTTCTATCATACCTAAACCTTTTCTGAAGTGATCAACCTTCACTCTGGAAAGTGGTTTGGTTAGAATATCTGCAGTCTGATCTCCTGTACTAACATATTCCAATTTGATCACATTTTTGTCTACCATGTCTCGTATATAATGGTATGGAATCTCAATATGCTTAGATCTGTCATGAAATACTGGATTTATAGAAAGCTTTATGCAGCTCTGGTTGTCACAGTGGATGACAATGGGTTTCATGGGTTCACCAAATAGTCCCACAAGCAACTTCCTAAGCCATACTGCCTCTCGAGTAGCCATGGAAGCTATAATGTACTCAGCCTTGGTGGAACTCTGTGCTACAGAAGACTATTTTCTGTTGATCCAAGAAATCATGGCTGATCCTAAACTGAAGCAACACCCTGAAGTGTTTTTCCTGTTAATCACACTTCCAGCTCAATCTGAGTCTGTAAATCTATGTAGGTCTAGATTGACTTTCTCATATTTGAGACCAAGGTTTAGAGTACCTTTTAAGTATCTCATAATGTGTTTCACTGTAATCAAGTGGATTTCCTTAAGCTCACACATAAACTGACTTAAGGCATTGACCGCATAATAGATATCTGGCCTTGTATTCACCAGATACATCAGGGACCCAATCATCTGTTTGTAGAGAGTAGGATCAGTGGATTGTGACTCTGCTAATGCTTCCTTAAGTTTATGTAAATTTGTTTCCATGGGAGAGGTCATAGGTCTGCAGTTATGCATTCTGAATCTCTTGAAAATGTCCAAGGTATACTTTCCTTGGTTTAGTATAATATTTTCATAATTTTGCCATATTTCCAAACCTAGGAAGTAATGAAGGAGTCCCAAGTCCTTCATATCAAATTCTTTAGATAAATCTTTCTTACACTGATCTATGAGGTGATTTTCTCCTATGATTAGTAAGTCATCAACATATAGAATCAATATTAACATATCACCTTTATTTTGTTTGTAGTAGAGATTTGGATCTGCATCATTTTTAGAGAAGCCTAGTTTAGAGAGATAGGTGTCAATTCTTTCATACCAGGCCCTGGGGGCCTGTTTAAGCACATAGAGAGATTTCTTGATTCTGCATACATGAGACTCTACACCCTGAATTTCAAATCCTTCAGGTTGCTCTAGGTAGACTTCTTCTGAGATCTCACCATTAAGAAATGTTGTCTTAACATCCATCTGGTGCACCTTCCACCCTTTTGTTGCTGCAATGGCTAGTACTTGTTCTTACTGAGGTATATCTGGCTATAGGTGCAAAGGTTTCTTCATAATCTATTTCTTCCCTTTGAGAGAACCCTCTAGCTACAAATTTGGCCTTGTGCTTTTCAATACTACCATCTACAGCATGTTTGATTTTAAAAATCCATTTAGATGAAACAACAGATTTCTTAGTAGGCCTAGGAATGATCTCCCAAACATCATTCTTCATAATGGACTGATACTCTTCAGACATGGCATCCTTCCATACTTGATGTTTAAGTGCATCTGATACATTGTTTGGTTCAGCTTTAGAGAGATCATTCATAAGAGCAATATAGCTAGTGAATTTATTAGGTCTTTTTCTTTCCCTGAAGGTTCTTGAAGGAGCAGCAAACTTCTGAGCTTCTGCTACAGTCTTGGTTGCCCATAGAGGTCTTTTCTTGAGGTTT